>NC_085970.1:4713527-5013527 GCF_910591565.1 Cydia splendana
CGTGTAGGCCGCCTCGTAGTCCGCCTCGTTGACCACTCCTACCGTTTAGCCGTTTGTAGGACGGCTCGTAGTCCGCAACCCCCATACACAATCCTACCCAACGAGGCGGACTACGAGGCGGCCTACACGGTAGGAGTGTGAATGGGGGGCTTAAGAGTACTTTATAAAAACTTAATTTTCATGCATGACACTGAACTATTGAAAATTATGCTGTATAAAAACACGACTTCACCGTATCAGCATTTTATTCGCAGAGCAATTGTTATTCTAGAATATCATAGACAAGTCAGAATATCAAGACAGTTCAAATTTAAACCTAGAACACCGGATTTGTGGTGGCAGCTAAATAAGATAATATCCTCAACACACCCCCTCAAGTGTAGAACCCTAAGTTATACAACTTGTAGTAACGTAGCAATAAGTTAAACAACTTAAAATTCACAGACTTCTATCCTAAAATATAATATCGCCCTACGACTAAGTTTTGGGGTCAGTCTGCCGACCGATATGTATAAGATGTCCAGAACTACTTATATTGGTCACAAAAAAAGGAAAACACATGCGAATGACATTCAGTGTATTTCTGGTTGGCTTGACATATGGAGCACCGCAGTTAATTTTTACAGAATTTGGCAATGTGCCTATACCTTAAACAACGGAGACCCTGCTTCATCGGCGGGATGTAAGGCCGGAGCTCGAAGCGCCAACTATTCAGGTCAACGCTGTCGAGGAAGTACAGGACATGAAAAAGTTATAGATGTCACCGTAAAATTGTAAACACTCGTCAGTTTATAATATCGCTAGTTAAATTATAAAGTGACGGTAGGGAGATTACAATCTAACCTAACCTAACCTACGTTAGATTATAAACTAACGGGTTCACAATCTTACGGTGTCATACTGTTTTAGTAGGCTCTTCTGTTATTCTTCCATCAGGGTTAACTTTTCTCATAAAGCGTTGAACGCACACAATGTTTTTAGTTGATTTTATTGCAGAGTATATTTCTTCATTTGACAGGTTAGTAGGAACATGAAGAATCACCCCAGTCACCTCACTAGCCGCAGCGGGTAGGGATGCAAGATGCAGAAGAAAAATCGGTAGGTGCTTGAAGATATCACCAGTGTCTATTATAAAAGGATCAGTTATATCTAGTGATCCAAAAGACTCGAGCCTTTGGAGCTCTTTTTTTAGGGCTCGCCTCATCTCTTGACGCCTAAAAGGCTAAAAGCCTATTTAGCTCTTTGGCCCCCGAGCCTAGTTCTATTTAAGAGCCTAGAATCTTGGGGCTAATAACCTTATTAAGCCCGGCCAGCCGGTCGGGGGCTAAAGAGCTAGTCCTTTGGATCACTAGACTTATATCACGTATAGCCCTATCGATGATGCCGTCTAAAAATTTTTCATTTTATTTTCTTCCTCTATGATGTGACCCACGCATTTCTTCCACTGCTCTGCTCCGACTGGCGACCAGCTTTCTGCCAACAAAACCTTTAATTCTGGCATCTTGAAGGTTTTATTTCTCCGCCGAACGTAACCTTTTACCTGTGCCCATATCATTTCAATTGGGTTTGTGAGCATGTCTGCCACCTGATCTTCAGTCTTGACATATTTAACAATTACCTTTTTATTTTCAATTATTTCTCTAATAAAATGGTGTTTAATATCTATGTGTTTCAATCTTTTCATACTATTTGTATGAGCCACTCTAATAGCGGACTGATTGTCACAAAAAATCACAACTGGGGACATACTTCTCAAATTTAAATCATGACAGATATTAATCAGCCAGCAAGCTTCAGTACCTGCAATAGTCAACGATACATACTCACTCTCCGTAGAAGAAATACTGACTGTACTTTGCTTTTTAGAACACCAGGAAATCAAACAATTAGCAAAACTAAAACAATACCCAGTGGTAGATTTTCTGTCCTTCAGGTCTCCGCCCCAATCAGCATCACAAAACCCTACAAGCATCTCATCATTACATTTAAACACCAACTTATAATCCAATGTGTGTTTGATGTACCGCAGTACTCTTTTTAAAGCCGCTAACAACATGTCATTTGCCGAATCTTGATACCTACTTAGTATGGACATAGCAGCACAAATATCAGGTCTTGTACCTAAAGCCGCGTACATCAAGCACCCAATGATCTGCCTACAAATATTTACTGTGCTACCTTTACAATTTTTACAATTAAGGAGTGCAATTCTGGAGGTTAAGAATATAACTTATAGGAGAAAGATCCCACATAGTAACTTAATTTGCTGCTTTTATGAAACTTGTTCTAATTTAGCTCTTTTTTATTGTTAGATTGTTTAGTCCTCCTCCTTGCTACTTGATATAATTTTAAGTATAATAATCACTAGCGAGAGCGACCCGCTCCGGCTTCGCACGGGTTAGCAAATTATACATACACCTAAACTTTCCTGAAGAATCACTCTATTGATAGGTGAAAACCGCATGAAAATCCGTCCAGTCGTTTTTGAGTTTATCGCGAACATACAAACAAACACACATACAGACAGACGCGGCGGGGGACTTTGTTTCATAATATGTAGTGATATATTTCATAAGTCTTGTACCTATTAACCATAAAACTACCACATTTTTAACAAACTAAGGAAAACAAATTCAATATTTTCACAAGTCATTATTACTTATATAGAAGTGACAAACTTACCACCTCAGATAATTTAACAGTAATATCATCAATATGATATTAAACAAAGCACCTGTCCAGGACCGGTCATACCGCGTAAGGCGACAGAGGGGAAAGAAGGCCGCGGGGGACGGCCCCGCGCCAGAGCCTATACAACCCCCAAGACGAGCGCGCGCGCGCATCCCTAAAAATTAAAATAGAAATAGTTCAGCATGTAACTTTCCAAGAAATAAATGTTAATATCAAGAATCTGCAGTTTTCATCATCAACAAAAGTGGCGACCGTGACTACGACACATAAGAAATGAAGAAGGACACTACATGTTAAACTAAAACCCGTTATTTAACGGATATAATTTGAACTTCGCCATACGACGCATCGACGAGCTGGGCTGGATATTATGCGACATAAGTGAAGAGTGGTACCTACATCGCGGCGAGTCAGCGTTATTACAGATGAGTAGCCCAATCCTTTCATTTATTTCCTAAATATTCCCTCTTCAAGTTTGTGTGATCGGCGAGTTTGATCACGAGTGTGTAACACTAATATTCTTTGTGCACTAAGGGTCGAGTTCACCAACAGATGTTTAAATTTTAATCGGTTGTTTAAACAATTAACGACTGATTAACAATATTTTACTGTCCACCACGCACTAACCGTAGTTTATGTGCTGTAATCGACTGTTTTACTTAAACGAAGTAACAGACATAGTTTAAACATAGGTTAGTGTGACATAAAGCTGTGCCCGCGACATTTATTTAGGTTTATTTAAAAACAATTTACAATAAAAAATGGAAGACGCGTTGAATTATACATTTGACGAAAATAATGTGCTCGACGATTATGAAGATATTGAGCGAATATTACGCGCACCTCGTGTATTCCAAATACGGCGCAGTTATTTCGAAGAATATGACGAGAGAGCTTTTTCTACCAGATTTCGTCTATGTAAGCGTAGTGCCTTGGAATTGCTTACTTTAGTTGAAAGAAAGTTGGAATATCCAAGCGATCGGTAAGTTTTTCGACTACATAATTATTAATTATACTAGGTATTTATCAATTCAATAATTTGAGGTTAGGTGAGTACCTACCTGTATAACTCCTACTTCCTAGCATAAATAATGAAATGTTTCATTTATGTAGGGATGATTTTGTGGTTGTAAGCACCTACCTATCTATCTTCTATCTTCTTCTATCTATCTATCTATACATATAATAAACGCGTAAGGGTCGAAAATCTATACAATCGAAATATTAACAAAAAAATTGGCTGGTAGCTCTTAGAAACTATAACAGAACACGATTCGACAATTTTATTTTAGAAGAGTACCATACGTTTCCCAAGAAATCAACCAAATTAGATAGCCTTTAGACTGAGGCCAGCTAAGGGGGTCAGTAGTTTTGTTAGAATGTGTCACCCGAAGCCGAGGAAAAGGGGGGGCTTGGTGAGGTGGGTAGATAGGGATATATTATACTTAAATTAGGGGTGCTTACTGACACACAATTCCACGCAGGCGAAGCTGCGGGCACAGCTAGTAAGTAAATAATTATGTTTGTTTATTTTCAGGAACAATTCTCTGTCACCTATAAATCAGCTGCTGCTCACTTTGAGATACTATGCCACAGCGAGTCACCAGTTAACTATGGGAGATTTTGCTGGTGTTAGCAGACCTACAGCGAACAGAGTAATCCATCGAGTGACTGCTGCACTGGCCTCTTTAAGTAAGGACTTCATACGGTTTCCAGAAACTCCTGAAGATATCAGAGAAACTCAAATGGAGTTCTATAACATTGCCAAATTTCCCAAAGTGATAGGGGCATTGGACTGTACCCATATTAAAATTATTTCACCTGGAGGTAATCATGCAGAAACCTTTAGAAATCGAAAGGGATATATGTCGATAAATGTTCAGGCTGTATGCAATGCCAGACTCATAATCACTGATCTTGTTGCTAGATGGCCAGGTAGTGCTCACGATGAGCGCATTTTCAGTGCATCCCGTAGAAACGCAATATTCGAGATGGGTACATATAACGACTCTCTTCTTGTGGCAGATAGCGGTTACATGAATCGCAGCTATTTGATGATGCCTCTTGATAGAACTCAGACAAATGAAGAGGCATCATACAATGAATCGCAGATAAGGACTAGGAATCCAATAGAAAGGTTGTTTGGGATATGGAAGAGACGTTTTCCAGTACTTGCACTAGGAATGCATGTGCATTTAAAAAACTGCCTACCTATAATTGTTGCCACCGCTGTTCTTCACAATATCCTACAATCCAAAGGAGAAGAATGCCCTCCAGACGACCCTGAGTTGGAACTACCTACTCCATGGGATGCTATTATAGAACAAGGCAGGATAAGAGAGCAGCGGTCTCTTGGTAATGCAAGAGACATTAACCCAGTGAGGAGAAGGTTAATTAATAATTATTTTAAAACTTTACACTATTTGTAGAAGCCTGTATAGTAACGTTATATTATTATTACTATTACAAAATAAAAGCAGTTAAGTATTTTAGCTCCTGTCTTATTTTATTTATTTATCTTATTTAGGAATAAATCAAATCAAATCAATATATTTCGTAGGTAACCTTAGGATTACACTTAAAATACAAGTTCCATCAAACTATATCACAAAAACATGAATACTTTACATAACTTTTGGTACCTACATACATACCTACCTAGTTAAGTATTAAATTTAACTTCTAGTTACAGTCATACCTAGTTACAAAAATAAACACATTTATTTTTTTCTTATTGAGTTAAAGAATTAACAAAATGACAAAAACTTTGAAACATTAAATTAAAGTAATATTTATCCGGCTAACAAAAAAAATTCAAATATAAAAATGGTTATACATTTGTTTGTAATATTTTTTGTGTTTTAATTTTCTCCTGCTTTAGCTGTTCATCTAAAATTAAAATTCTTCTTCTGGACTCCTCCCGTGCATTTTCTTTTAATGTTTTTACCAAATCAATTTTTTCTTGTACAAGCTGGTCACCTAAATTTTGCTGGTTGGGTCTCCTTCTTTTCAACCAACTATTGTTGACTTTGGAGTCCTTAGAAGATTTTAAAATATCGGAAATAGGTCTTTTTAAAGAGTTTGGTGTCCAGCCCTCCCATTTCGGATTATTGTCCTATAAACAAATAACAAAAAGCAACATAATCAATTGGATATGTATTTTTCATCATTGTAGCCACATATGTTCCACAGACAAGAGTTAGTTTTACATTTCATTATTATACATATGCATAGCTCGGACTGTTCATTGCAAAAATGCTGGTGTTTTTGCCATGAGTTGTCCGAGCTATGATTATATGTATAACCTAAATAAAAAACCGGCCAAGAGCGTGTCGGGCCACGCCCAGTGTAGGGTTCCGTAGTTTTGTCATTTTTTTCAAAAACTATTCAACCTATCAAGTTCAAAATAATTTTCCTAGAAAGTTTTTATAAAGTTCTACACTTGAGATTTTTTTCATATTTTTAAAAGTTATGGTTCAAAAGTTAGAGAGGGGGGGACACATTTTTTTTTACTTCTGGAGCGATTATTTCCGAAAATATTTACATTATCAAAAAATGATTGTAGTAAACCCCTATTCATTTTTAAATACCTATCCAACAATATATCACACGTTAGAGTTGAAACGAAAAAAAAAAACACCCCCCACTTTACGTATAGGGGAGGTACCCTAATAAAACATTTTTTTCCACTTTTTATTTTAGCACTTTGTCGGCGTGATTGAGATACATATTAGTACCAAATTTCAGCTTTCTAGTGCTAATGGTCACTGAGATTATCCGCGGACGGACGGACAGACATGGCGAAACTATAAGGGTTCCTAGTTGACTACGGAACCCTAAAAAGGTTATTATATTTCAAGGTTAGCTGTATGGTTATTATATAAATTAATAAATAGATTTAACATATGATATATCGACAACCTCTTTAGCTTAGTTGGTAGTGACTCTGTCTACTAAGCTGGAAGACCTGAGTTCGAATCCCGGTTTGGGCATCACAAATATTTGTTCCCGAGTTATGGATGTTTCTATGTATATAAGTATTTATCTATATGATATCTATTATATTTATCGTCGTCTAGTAACCACAGCACAAGCCTCTATGTGCTTACCGTGGGACTAGGTTGATTTGTGTAAGATGGTCCTATAATATTTATACATTTATATTTTATATGATATATGCAATACCTTATTGTCAGAATTTACCTCAGCGATGGGAAAAGTAAGTGAACATGAAGGTTCATCCTCGGTCTCCACAACTGCATTAATAACTTCATCCGTACCTATCTCCTCAGCGTCAGAGCACATTTTTGCCGTATCTTTGTTACACTGAAAATACATTGAAAGACGATATTAGTTATTTTACATGCATTGATGAGATAAGAGAATGTATGTACAAGTAAATTAGAGTATAGGTATAAGTTTCTCTGTACTTACATCATCATATAGCAAAGCATCACTATCATATTGATTTTCAATACCTTCCAAAGCAGGCCCCAATATTTCTTCCACAATACGGCCTGCTCCAGTACCAGGAGATGGTGGAGGGGGTCTGCCACCACCTAAATAGAATATATTATAAATATTTCGAATTTCAATCTAAAACATCTTAAACCAGAGAAAATTGCACAATCAGGTCTGCTTACCAGTTTTAAATACTTCCCGTTTCCGATTTGCTGATAGTTTTTTTGTCTGGCGTTTAATGTTCTCCCAGCAAGTCTTTAAACTTTCGGGAGGGCGGGAGCAGTATGTGCTAAGAGCATTAAATTCTTGGAATATATACTTCCAACCCCTTGCTTTATCGGCGTTTGTTGTCGCATCTGATTTTTTATTTTCTACTACAGCTTTATATTTTGAAACGAGTTCGGTTAACAACGATTTCTCGTCACTTGTAAAATTTAACGTACGCTTGCGTTTATCTTCCATTATCTATTATCTAGCACTATAATGGTAATTTTGTATTCAAAATTCAATTCAAACCGCCACAACACTTGACGAAAAACAGCGAAAAAGTGACATTGGCATTGACAAGACATTTGAAAAGGATGCTAAATAACAAAGGCGTTCCCGCTATGGATATGGCATTGACGAAACAGGTAATAATATTTCGTCAAACAATAATGTTACCCTACCATTTCGCAATGTTACTGGGGAAAAAGCAAATGTATGGAGATACACTGACATCTTTACATAGTAATACTATACCATTCATTCATTTACGACTCATTCATTCAAAACGTTTGGTTGGTTAACCGTTTGTTAAAAATGGGTGGTGAACATAAAAAGAACGTGTATTGTTTAACCAACTGTTAAATTTTAAAGGAGCGATTACGTAATCAATGTTTATATTGTAGTTGGTGAACTCGGGCCTAAGTGTCGTGTTAATCTAGAAGTTAATTTCTTTTTTGCATGTACACCGCGGTGCTTACATATTTTTACGTGGTTTAGCTCTTAATATTTTTAAGCAATTGCAATATTTCCGCTTCGCTAGCCCTTTATAAAAGTGTTTACTTAAATCAAGCACTGCTTAATGCTACGGTGGTAAATAAATGCTTAAATACCTTAATTTGCACGTAAATATATACATTATAAATAAAAGCGCAGCGTTTTCGTGACATTAAAAATATAATTTATAGTTCTTTATTTGCAATAAGGCTTCTCAAACTCGTAATTTATTTAATTATCTTAAAATAACTTTATTTCTAGAAGCAAACTATCTTTATGTCCCTATAAGTTGCTCGATACTTTATTTCTTCGCTTAAAAGTAAAATCAATCGTAAACATAATTATAATAAAACCATTTTGCTAATTATTTTCGCCGAACATTCCAGGCGGACCGCTTACGTAACCGCCAAGTGGCTGTTGCTACCTGCATTGTCATCGTGCACTGTGAATCACACGGCGCGGCACCGTGTCTCAGCGTGTCGAGTCGCTCGCGTTATCAGAGCGCACCTCGCACGGCACTGTGTCTCGCCGTGTCTACACGGCGCGCAACTGCTACTTCATTTTTAACTGGTTTGATGCACATTTTACTTTACTTAACCCCTCGTCAGTGGCGACAAAAATGGCGAAAAGTCGTTGTCTGTGGATCCCGAATCGGGCCTTGTCACAGATAAGGAACGTCAGGTCACCTACTGCTACTAAACTGTAATTTCTATCGTGATTATTGTTTTGCGGGTGGCTGTTTAGCAGAAAACTGTATCTTTATTAGTTTTGCTATCTAATAATAATCATCATCATCATACAGTTAATCTATTCCTTGTGGTTCACAAGGACGAGCAAACCAAAGACATCAAATTCTTAACGGGTATTTTTAGTGTTTTAAATTAAATAGACAAGTATAATTATTCAAATTAGCTTTATTTACATGCCTTTACCACTAAGTATTGCTAAACATTAGCCTTTTTAATACCCTGCAATAGAAAAAAAATACAAAAAAACAGTTTTAAGTGACATACCATAATGGGTATGTCTTTAGAACTACCTTAAGTAGATGGTACTTTACATGCTTATAATTCAAAGAATGACTCTTATTTGTATATTATTTCTTTTTTAAACAGTAAAAATGATCCAGTAGCTCAGTTTCACAGACAAACGAAGCTGTTAGATTTAGTACATTTTTTCCAGTACATGGTTTAAAAAAGTCTATTTCAGTCTTTCAAAATTAACACCTTTACATATTTTATTATAGCAGACTAATCATTATGTTCTGGTGAGAGAAACGATATGTTTCGATAATTTCGATATACTTACAACAAGATAAAGTTAATAAAAGTACTACATTCTAACAGAAGCATAGAAATATTTTAACCCTTTATAAGGCCCCATTTATACAGATATGCTACGTGAAAGTTAAATTCACTACCATGTTTCTAATGCACTGGGGAACACATCTACGCCAAAAAAAAAACGAAATCATTAAGAAAAACATGTGGTCAATATATGCACTCAGCCTGTTAGTGCACTTGAGTTTTCAGATGATCTGTTTCCAATACCCCTATTCATTGACATTGACATAACAAACATAAGGTGCTCTGTACAGACTGGCGTTTAATTGACTACATACGGTAAATCGAACATTATTGTGTATCTTGTAGTGGGTAGGATTAATATACGAATATCACTGAAAAAATTATAAGCTCTTGCAATTCACGAGTGAGCGTGGATTTATCAAAATTAGACCTTGTCATCATACCAATAAGAGTCTCGCTACTCGCCATCGTGAATTGCAAGAGCTATAATTCAAATTATTAGATACAGCGACGTGTATATTTTTAATAGTATAATGGAAACAATGACGATAGCTTGCTTCCCTTGACAGGCATAGTGCATAAATTGACCACATACTATTGTAACGTTAAGAGGGAGACTACGTCCCTTGTTGGTAGGGGAAGTAAATAACGTACTACCAACTCGTTAACAAAAAAAGTAATTTATTTAAAAAAAACTAAGTTTTAAATAGGGTCGTGGGTGGTCAAGGCCCGTCTAGATTTACGCCCGAGATCCGGTACTGCCCTGGCTGGTCGAGGGTCCGCAGCAGGTGGGTGACACTCGTCAGCACTGAAGAGGAGCAGGGGCGACGGCGGGCGAACGGCTATGGCTCCAACCCTGCCGTCGAGATGGTGGTGAAGGTGCGCTGTTGCTAGGTCGGCCGATGGCGATTTTTAAAATAGAACGACGCACCCTGTGGATTTCCAGAACGTCTTAGTAAGGTGTTCCTGCTCGCTCTGTTTTTGTGAACACCCTGTGATGATGATGATGATGGGACCATGGGAAAGCCGGTGCACCAAGCAGAAAGCGTGTTTGTGTTCACAAGCAGAGCGGAGTTACATAAGCGAAGGAAAAGCACAGAGCAAAGAAGGAAAGAAGAACAAATAAGTGAATTTAAATAAGTAGGAGGGTACGCACACATACTTACTCGTACCCGCCATTACGAGAACAAAGGAAATTGCAGTATCATTCTACATGGCATTTAGCAACAAGTGAAATGTATGATTTAAAAATGAATTACGCTAATTACGGAGCAAATAACAAAGGAGCTACTTTAACACTAAAACTTAAACTACTTTTCCTAATAAAATAACGTTCAACACTTTGCACTTACCAATAGGTGGGTGCGGGGAATCTTTAAAGTACGAATACGTCGCGAATCATTAATTAAATTACAAAGAAAGGTGTCCGCGCACACCTTAATAAAATATATTAGTACCGCGCGCTAGACGACACGGGTTCCCCCGTGTGCGCAACGGCACAACCGTATACGACGGCGAGGTGGCGCGGACTGCATGGCCAGTGGTCAACGGGAGGGGACAAGCGCGCGCGCAGCCGCTTCTCGATCCTTCCATGACGTCAATCAATGGACCGGTCGCGAGTACAGTCCGTACGAATAAAGTGATACATACAATACTTACCTATTATAATTATTTGATTATTTATACCTATTAATTATAATACTTTACAATAGTAAAGTAGAATAAGACGATTACTGTAAATATAAAGTTGATGAATAAAATTGTATAAATAATAATTAATTCATTTCCATAAATAATAATTGATTAAAATAAAAGTAAAATAATAATTCATGCGTTAATAAATTAAAATCTATTATAAATAAGTTATTTTTATTTAAATTTGATTCATTTAATATGTAAAAATAATAAAATCTAAGCTTATAATTAAAAAATGTACGTACAACGTTACACTATAGATTAATTAATTACACAAAAATTAAATATTGACCGAAAAAGTATGAACGAGGAAAGAAAGCCTGATATATTCTCTATATAATACCATTATAGTTAAATAATAAAGAGGATGTTCTTCTCCGTAAATGTTTATTAACTAAGTGGTTTCCAAATCGTCTCTGCCTTATAAAGGGTTAATTATAAACCCAACAAAAACGCTACTGTTGTAAGCAACCAACAGCGTTGAATAATATGGATACGACTAATTGTCAAAAAGCTACTTACCCTCGTCAGTGACGAGGCCCGATTTTAACATTTTGCCCACCGCCAGCTTCTGTGGTGAAGCCCGATGTTAACTTCGTTGGCGACATTACGAATTTGTGTAATAAAGCAGACAAACGTACTGGCGAGGGGCTAATACTTGAGCTAACAAGAAGAAGCAGGGGCTGGTTGTTATTAAGTTTTGTAAACAGGCAAAGCAACAAACAAGTATCCCAAATTTTTTTTATTAAAAATTTAAAAATATTATTATAATTAAAAATGGCTAAAAAATGATAATAATATTATGTGTTACATTTTGTTCATCTCGCTTTCAACACGGCCAATCTTCACAGCAACAAGCCTTGAGAGTCTTTGGGAGGTTGTAGTAGTACATAGCTTGCTAAATCTGGATAACACCAGGCGGGTAGTACGCTTGTTAGCCACCGACGAAGTATAAAAATATGAGAACATTAACAGAACAACAATAGGTCGATTTACGTCTAACTTAATTAAAACTAATGACAATGCTCTATAGGTCTACCGTTCTCTTACGCAATAAAGTAAGTAAGTATATTTATTTTATAGAGACATACACTCCATTTTTTGTGTTTGTATTACCACAGACAATTATCTACCAAATTCTCACAATGTCATAAATAAGCACAAGTTATTCATGATACTGAGAAAAGCATTTAGGTACGCAAAGAGCCTCGCCACTACAGCCTTCACAGAAAGTTGTCGTTCTTTTCGAGCAAACAACACATTTGCGTCGAAGATGACGCTTAGTGTCATTAGACCCTGCGGCGGGTCGCTCAAAGTGTTGCGGCACATGCCGTTGGGATAGTAAAGCAGGTCGATTGCGACTTCTGTTAGTGTTATGGCGTTCTAATAACTGTAACACCAATGTTTGCCTAAATTGCCTATGAGTAAATTGTTTGAATGCCTTAAGCAAAATGAATGCATTTAATGTGCTAGCGTTTAAAAGTCTTCTAAAAAATTTTTTGTACCAGATTCTATTTCGGTTTCTCTCTATGGGGTACATGGCAAGCATTTGGTCCTTTTTATCGACTCCCCCCATGCAAATGTTGTAGTCAGCTATTAAAGCAGGCTTAATTGTGTCTGCATCCTCCACTGTAGTTAAGCCATGGTAAGTAGATATAAGAGCTATTCGCTTTTTATCCCTCCACACAATTAGATCGACGTCCCCAGAGGTGCATCCACAAACTTGACCAACGGCCATGTCTTTTAGTTGTAAATTTGTCAACTCAGCAGGTACATATTGGCGGTTAGTCCTCAGAGTTCCGACGCAGTCGAACCCCTGTACTTTGAGCTCTCTTGCAAGAGTAGGGGAATTGTAGAAGTTGTCCATCCAGACAGTGTGTCCTTTGTGCTCTAATCCTCGTAAAAGCCTAAGCACCAAAGTCGGTATCTTCCCTGACAGCGGATTTGTTTTTTCTTCGCTCGTGGAGGCTTGGCGTGCTTCTACCTCAAAACGCCACAGGAATCCCGTCTGAGATTCACATATTTCGTACGTCTTGATGCCTACTGTCGCTGCTTTGTTTGGGATGTGCTGCCTAATATTTAAGCGACCCTTCCACATCGTCAAACTTTCATCAAGTGCAATGTTTTGCCCTAGCATGTACAGTGAAGTGAATTTGTCATTAAGATGCTGCAATATTGGCTGCAACTTATGTAATTTCGCCTCACTGTTGTTTAATCTTTCCGTCGAACATAAAGCATTGTCATTAAAATGTAGGCATTTGTTCAGAAGACAAAAACGGTCATAAGACATTGCGGCCGAAAATTCAGGGGTGATAAAAATATTGGCTGATTTTGACCAATACTCTTCCAAGCGGGATTTTATTACAATACCGGTGGCTTGTATTATCGCAAAGTAGGTGTATAACTCATCTACCGAGGTATCCACCCACTTTGTAATCCGGCTATTCGGGGCAATGCCTTG
Source organism: Cydia splendana (assembly GCF_910591565.1). Classification (NCBI taxonomy): domain Eukaryota; kingdom Metazoa; phylum Arthropoda; class Insecta; order Lepidoptera; family Tortricidae; genus Cydia; species Cydia splendana. The sequence goes on from NC_085970.1 coordinate 4,727,124, forward strand.
GACGATCATTGCCTCGCAAAGCTGTTCTGCATATTTATTTGTTTCTCTAACAATATGCTCCATAATTGGGCGATCCCAAATAGCAACAAATGCATCATATGGATCGACATATGCCCGAGTTGGCCCTTTATTTTGTATAAAATGCTCCCTCCTCAATTGTGGTGGAATCTGAGGGTTTGGCATCTGTCTCCATTTAAAATCAAATTTATTAATAGGCTCCATTTGTATCGCATCTGTTGAAGGCATAAAAAGTGAGATTTCAGTCGGAGTTTCAGTAGGAGCTTCAATTGGAATCGCAGCTTCTTGCTGGGCTGGTTGGACGGGCCGGATTGGTGGCCAACGCAAATCTGCTTGAGCCTGACTGGGACTTTCGTCTTCTTCGTCCGGAAGGTAAATTCGAGCCACCCTTGGCACAATAACAGGCGCCAGCTCCTCAGTCTCTTCGTCATCACTATCATCTTCCTCGCTTCCTGCCAGACAAAGGATATAATGTCAGCTCATTATAACAAACTCAAAGCTATTTATCTAAACGTGAAATGAGCGATTATTAAAGTAGGTACTTGCCATAGAAAAGGACATTTTCTATTTCTGAGTCCTTTAATGGACGAGGAGGGCCACGACAAATTGCAGGAGATCTGAAAAGATAGTTTTTATTATTATTAACATAAAAGAATCACGGGTATATTATTCTTTAATTATGAAGTGATACTTACTGATAGGAAGGAGATTCCTCTCTGCGTTTGGGAAGGCGCACTGTTCTAAGGGCAGATGTCTGAACCGTGTCGACTTCAATATTTCTGTAAATAAAAACAAAATATAACCACGTAATCTTTCTGGGACACAATATTGTAAAAATAATAAGTAATAAAGAAAATAGAAGTAAATAATTTATATAAGTAATAAAAATACTCACACTATTGGAGAAGGTGCGTTTGAAACTAATGAAAGTGCAGGTGAAACGACTCGTGATGCAACTGCAGTATCAAACAATCTGCAAAAGTGCAAAAATTAGTCAAGAAATAATTATCTGCGTAGGCACGAGAAAATTGTACTAGTTGTTATACTAACTCAAAATCACGGGGCAACGAGGGCCAGCTGGCTTCTTTGTCTAAAAGAGGCGACGGCGGATTTGAACTCAGAGCTGCTAATGTTTCAGCTGCCGATAATATATGGGATATGGCTCCTTGGTCTAAACCAGGCGATGGCGGGGCTGAACTCAGCGCTGCTAATGTTTCAGCTGCAGATAGTCTATGGGATAAAGAATACAATATATGGATTATAGGATCTACCTGTTGCTAGTCATTTATTGTAGATTTAAAACAAGCTTACATTTCATCATGCTGTACTAGTATGGGAGTTCTTGAACGTGCGGGTTCGGGACTCGGTGTCGTCCTCCTAAAAAATCTGAAATACAAAGAATATTTAAAATACGAAAAAAAAACATCTAAATTAAATATAATGTAGATAGTTACTTACTTTTTCCGTAAAGGAACTTCGATGGCCAAGCCACTTGGCCAGTCTTTAAGAGGGCCACAATAAATGCTAAAAATAGAGAAACATAAATTAATAAATACTGATTTAAATTTTGACTGTAATAGTACCTACGCAATAGTTATTTACCTCTATTTGTGTTAAGTAATATTATATTTACCTTTCTAGACAAATCGGGTGCGATGTATTTGCGCCACCCCTAGTACGTACACCGCCCCTTCTCTGTACACCGCCTCTAGTGCGCACACCACCCCTACTCCGCACACCACCCCTAGTACGTGTACTGCCCCTAGCGTGCACAATCCCCCGAGTCTCTACTTCTTCTCGAGTGCCCAAACCTTCTTGAGGGCCCCGATCATTATTAGTATGGCGACCACGGCCACGACCACCACCTCTGCTGCCGCGAGTTTTTGAGACTCGTGGCCTTAAATTAAAAAAACACACACAAAAATATAGCATGCAGTTAGTTTAGTGCACATAAGCATAAAAGTGCCAAAAAATTTCCATGCGGGTGACAACCAAACCAATGAAAAAACAATGAGTGTCCGTTAAAAATCATAATATGTCTATTAAGATTTTTAATATAGTTATTCAATTTAAGAACCGCTGTTTTTAAACAATTATGTAAAATTATAAAAAAGCGACTTAGAAACATTTGTTATTAAGTGTTAAATAAATCGGATCAAAAAAATATAATTAATAATGTATTGAATATGCTGCTCTCAGCGTATCCATACTATGCAAACTGCATGGTCGGCCATTTTACTAACTCTAGTTGCTGTCTGTTCTGCGGCCCGATCCGGGCCGCCCAGTATCTGTGCGGCGGCCACAATCGGGCCGCAAATATACCTGTTGCTAGTTTTCTTTAGATAAATGAGGATTTCACTAAAGATTCATCTATGTAGCAAGCTGTTATAAATCTTAATAACATTGTCAACCGATACAGAAGTTTACGCAACGCATTTAATAGACAAAAAGATTTGGAACAGACAAAACAATTTTGAATGAATGATACGGCATAGGTTAGGCTGCTATTTTGATTAGTGTTTCTGTTGGATAAACATAATCTACACATATACTATGGATGAAATATGTATGAGTACTTACATTTTAATATGCAGAAGGCTCCAAATAAATACACAACTTCCTTGTACTATTAAAAATACAGTTAAAACGCCAAAACATCCACCTGTTGCAACGCTTGTAAGAACACTGGCGATTTCGCGGGTTTTTTACTTAGGGACACTGGTCAAGGTCAAGCTTACTGTCTGTCCTATTTCACTGGCAATACACGTCAATGAGTGTAAAAGAGTTAGATGCACGTTTGTCTGCTTTATTATATAATTCGTAACGTCGCCAACGAAGTTAACATCGGGCTTCACCACAGAAGCTGGCGGTGGGCAAAATGTTAAAATCGGGCCTAGTCACTGACGAGGGGTTAACTCATTAATTGCGTTACGTTTTTAGCTTTAAAAATGGTTGAAACTTCTAGCATTGATCCTGATGGAAAGAAATTGAAAGAGTTAACTAAATTACGGGGCACTATTAAGGGTCGTTTGACACGATTTAAAGATTATGTTTCTGTCTTGAATGCATGTAAACAAGAGGAAATAAGTGACTTAAAACTTAAAGAATTGAAATTTCGTTTAGAACGAATTGAAAACTTGTTGTTTGAGTTTAATGAAGTTCAGTCTCAAATTGAAATGTTTTCGTCTGAGGAAGATGATAGTGAGGTGGATAATTTTGAAAGCGTTTTTTATAGCACTTTATCTTTAGCTCAGCATATACTGGACACGCGTCTTAAAGTTCATGAAGAAAAGGAAGGGAGCCTTCACTCTGCTCGCTCCTCATGTTCAAATACGTGTAGTCATCATCATCATAACTCAAATATCAAACTACCCACTATAAAACGACCTACCTATGACGGAAATTATTTGAAGTGGCTTGAATTTAGAGACACTTTTGAGTCGTTAATTCACTCCAATGATTCCATATCGGACATAAATATATTCCATTACTTGAGGTCATCATTGGAGGGAGGTGCGGCTTTAACCCATTCATGGCCACGAACCGCCGAGCGTACACAATACGCCAGGCCACCATACAAACCGTTTTTAGCTAAAACGTATGACTCAGCTTATGGGTCTCGAGCCTGGCGCGAACGGTAAATAAATCGCCGCTTATGAAGCCGGCCAGTTGGACAGCATTATGCAACATTTTTACTAACCACCGATTTTCTGTGCCTATCAAAAAAGAAACTAATTATTGCAGTTTGTAGGAGTGAATATTTTTACTTTCTACAAGCTTTTAATGTCTGACCAAGCTAAGTTGGCAGCAATTTTTGTAGCTCAGCCTGTGCAAGTGTTAAGTTAAACGTCATAATTTCATATAAGTTTGACATTTAAATTACACTTAGGTACTCAGCCTGTGCTATCAAAATCGCTGCCAACTTAGCTTGGTCTGATTCTATTTAACTTGCCGTGTTTTTTGTTGTTGTTTTTTGGGGCAAATCTTGGAAGTTAAATTAGACCCGTTTCCCGATATCCCGATCCAGTTCATAGCACAGTCGGTCAGGTTAGGCGGGTTCAAATTCCGGTAATCCATAGCCATGGTCACAAAATACGAAATCACTAAACAGCACAGGAGGAGTATAAAGTCGCCAACGAATAAATCGTGACTAAATAATATTTTCCATGTTACTCCAAAATACATCTCTAATGGGGGATGGGATGAATCACATCTTGAACTCTTGTGACAAATACCACATGAAAGATAATACCGCCGCCGCCGCTCGGATGCATTCCTTGTTTATTGTCCAAGTGTGTCCGATAAGCTTACACCTGGTCGGTCATGCTGTATCTTTGTTTTGGTAAACGCCATTATATTAGTAACAATAGACAACTTAAAATGTATTATAGTACTTACTTTCTAATCTGCCGTAGAAACCACGATGTTTGAAAAAACTTGTAAATATTTGTCACAAACTATTTGTAATACAATACATATTAGTTAGTGGTGACTGTTTCAACCGCCTTGTTCTACTTATATTGAAATGAAAAAAAATTAACCTTAACATCATTGTTAGTAGGTAATTGCCTAAGATACAATACAACGATCACCAAATATTATGACATAAAAGTACAGTGGGAGAAAATCCTCGTTGCCTTACCCCTCATACAAAACAAAATATTATTATACTACGGCTTGGTTCCTACAAATTGTTGCTTACCATCATCCAAACAGTAATCAGTTGTAAAATGGTACAATATCAAACAGCTTCAACATGAAATAAGCTTTAAAACCAGCCAATAAAGTTTATTTTAGCCTGCTACGGAAACATTAGTAGTTTTTACAAGTAGCGCCAGGCCACGGTGACCCATACCTTGAGCCATGTCAATAACTTCTGAAATATATATATTTTTTGTATTTTTTAAATATAGATCTTTCTGTTTTCTTGCATCGCATTATGTATCTAGAATTTCAGTATATTTACTATATTGCACTGATAGTAAATCAAACTTGAATATTCGAGACCCTGTTTTCATTAAAAAAAACGTGTTTATAATTTTTTATCCTAATATGCCTTATAGAAATGGTTGTTAGCTTATATGATACTTACGTTATTACATCAAATTACGTTTCGTTTAAGTTTAAATCAGAATTTATTCAGGACTCACATGTGAGTCACTGGCCCTGCGGAACTGTTTGAGCATGACCCATACGCTGAGTCGCTGGCCCTGAATGGGTTAATAATCAAATCATTAGAGTTTAGCTCAAAAAATTTTACTGTTGCGTGGGATTTAGTACGTGAACGATATGATAACAAAAAGGTTCTTATCAATAACCACTTAAAAGCGTTATTTGAAATAGAAGGCATCTCAAGTGAGTCTCACAAAGCAATACGGTTCATGATAGACTATGTGTCAAAAAACTTAAGAGCGCTTGATACTCTAGAGCAGCCCACGGACAAATGGGATGTTCTCATCATATACTTAGTGTCTACTAAATTAGATACAACTACCTTCACTAAATGGGAGGAACATAAAAATACGTTCAAGGACTTACCGACCTTATCCGATTTTATGCAGTTTTTGCGTAACCGTGCTGATATTCTTGAGACCATGGCGATCAGCAGAAGCGACAAACGTGATAGTAATTTCTTTAAAAATAATCAGAAACCTGAACCTAATAAAAACAAGGAATAACCCTCATAATAAAACATTAAAAAGTTTTGTTGCCTCTGCTAGCGCCAAACCGACATTCTCGTGTCCATTCTGTAATCAGGAGCATCGGTCTATAGATTTTCCTTCCTTTAAGCAGCTGTCACCTGAAAAAAGATGCGATGAAATTTCTAAATTAAAACTTTGCTCCAATTGTCTACGCAGGGGTCACGCAACAAATGAATGTCGCATTTTGGGTACATGTAAGATCTGCAAAAGCAAACATAATACATTATTGCATGTAGATAGTTACAAGCCTGAAACAAGTACTACCGTAAATCATTGTAGCTACGCACCTGTGTCCCTGCCGGCCTGTTCTTCGGGTGAAGTTGTCCTTGGCACCGCCATAATCAAAGTCATAAATCCTAAAAATAATAGTACTTACCTTGCACGTGCGTTCCTCGACGGGGGTAGTCAACCATGCTTCATCACGACAGACCTGAAAGAAAAACTCGGATACGTTAGTAATGGTACAAATACATCATGTGTATTCGGATTAATGAAACAGCAAACTCCAATATATGATAGTTGCGAAGTGACGATACAATCATGTGTAAATGATTTCGGTACACGTCTTAAATGTCTAGTGGTTCCTGACATCACAGGGACACTCCCTAATTCCCCAATAAATGTATCAGAACTTAACTTACCTGATAACATTCAACTGGCGGATCCTAACTTCTTCCGCCCTTCCAAAATTGATATACTAATAGGTGCAGAGTTGTTCTATGATCTCTTGTGTTACAACAAAATAGAGCTAGGCCCAGAAAAGCCGCTGCTTGTCGAAACCAGGTTAGGTTGGATGGTGGCAGGTCGTCGTTGTATTTCCGATCTGCAACCAAAGCGTCAAGAATATTGTAACTTCACCAAAGAAATCAGTGATCAACTGGCAAAGTTTTGGAGCCTTGAAGAAGTTCCAACCACAAAACCAACTTTGTCAGCTGATGACGAGTTCTGTGAACGCTACTTTACTGCAACTACGAAGCGCCTTGATGATGGTAGGTTTTCAGTTTTCATGCCCTTTAAAGAGACTCCAGAGGTAGCTCTTGGTGACTCTTACAGCATGGCTGAAAAGCGCTTCTACAGTCTTGAGAAAAAACTTAATAAAGATCCTCACTTTAAAAATGAGTATTGCAAATTTATTCGTGAATACGAGGAGCTAGGTCACTTAACTGAGATTAGCAGGCCTCAATTCGGGTACTTTATGCCCCATCATGCTGTGATTCGCGAACGCAGCGAAACTACGCGCTTGCGCGTTGTTTTTGACTCGTCAGCGAAATCATCCTCAAACAAGTCACTTAATAGCATTCAGCACGTTGGCCCCGTAATCCAGGATGAGTTGTTTAACATACTCATTCGCTACCGCCAGCATAAGTACGTGTTGTCTGGAGACATTCAAAAAATGTATAGACAAATCATGATAGATGAGTCACAAAGACATCTCCAAAGAGAGAGCAGGATAACATGCCTCTTAAAACTCTGCAGCTGAACACAGTGACATACGGTACTGCATGTGCACCTTACTTAAGCACTCGGTGCCTGGTTCAGTTAGCAATGGAATGTTCCGATCCTGTCGTGTCTAAGGTAATAAAAAACGACTTTTACGTCGACGACCTCTTGACAGGTGCCGGGACGGTGGGCGAACTAGCTCACATCCTAAAGTCGGTTACCGAGGTCCTTAACTCTGCTGGTCTTCCTATACACAAATTTAAGACAAATTGTCCAGAAATATTTCAGGAAGCCACAGAATCCGACTCTCATAATTTGTCAAAAGAGTCAAGTGTACTGGGAGTACTGTGGGCACCTAGTACTGACACTCTCAGATTCGAAATAAACATAAACAAAGATGAACATAAAGTCACCAAACGCATAATTCTATCGAATACCTGTAAGATCTTCGATCCTTTAGGTTTGCTAAGCCCGTGCACAATAACACTTAAAATTCTGTTACAGAAGCTTTGGGAACTTAAATTAGAATGGGACGCAGAGGTGCCAAAGAGCATAAAAAAGACATGGGATAGGATCATTAAAAACTTGGACGTGTTGCTTGCATTTTCAATCCCCAGGTCTGTTCTGTGCGCTTGCCCTGTCTCCACAGATCTTCATTGTTTCGTGGATGCCTCACAAGACGCGTATGCTGCTTGTGTGTATTTACGCTCAACTGACGATGAAGGTAACGTAAGCATCCACCTATTATGCCCCAAAACGCGCGTTGTTCCCTTGAAACCTGTTACGATTCCCAGGCTCGAATTATGTGCTGCTCTTTTAGGAGCGCGGCTTGCAACAAAGGTTTGTGAAGCTTTGCGGTGCAAAGTTAACACTATAACGTTTTGGTCTGACTCGACAATAACCATAGGATGGATTAAAACTCAGCCGAAACTCTTAAAGACTTTCGTTTGCAACAGAGTTAATGAAATCCATGAATTGACAGAACGCGAATCATGGAGACATGTACCGACTCACCTGAATCCAGCGGACATGGCTTCTCGAGGCGTTGAACCCAGCGCGCTTGTTGATTCTGCGCTGCGGTGGAACGGTCCTAAGTTTCTGTCAAAACCTGAATCTGAATGGCCTCAGCAGCTAACTGGGCATTCATAAAACTCAATTGCCTGAAATTAAAGTTCATCATGTCCGAAACGATAGTCCAAAATTCGTAAAATTTGAAAATTTCTCGAATCCTTTACGCCTTCAGCGAGCATTCGCATATGTATACAGGTTCATAAATAACTGCAGAAATCATAAGAACAAAACGGTGGGTTCTCTTAATGAAACTGAACTTCATCAATCTCTTACCTTCCTTCTTAAAACCGCTCAGCAGGAGTCCTTTGGATCTGAGATAAATGCACTTCAAGAACACAAGTCGCTTAAAAGGTCCAATGTTCTGCAATTATCTCCCTTTATTGATGAAAAGGGACTGCTGCGAGTAGGTGGTCGGTTAAAACACGCGAACCTTAATTACGATGCCAAGCACCCTATTCTATTCCGATCAAACCATCGTCTTACCAAAATCTTGATGTCAAGTGAGCACTTAAGGTTATTCCATGCTGGTCCTCAATTGCTTCTCAGCTCTTTCAGAGAAACATACTGGCCTATTGGCGGAAGAACACTAGCTAGAAGCATTGTGCATAAATGCGTCACTTGTGTCAGGATGAAAGGTAGGACGATGGAACCATTAATGGGTAATCTACCTACGACTAGGGTGTCTCAATCTTATCCTTTCCAGGTTACTGGAACCGATTTTGCTGGCACTTTCATGATTGCCAGCAAAACAGGTCGCGGCAGTAGAACCACAAAATGCTATCTGTGCATCTTTATTTGTTTCTCTACTAAAGCTGTGCACCTTGAGACGGTCAGTGATCTCACAACCCAAGCTTTCATTTCTTGCCTTAAGAGATTTATCGCTAGAAGAGGTAAACCTGATTACATTTGCTGTGATAATGGCAAAAATTACGTCGGAGCAAACAATGAGTTAGGCAGAGTGTTGCAGTCAAACCTAAGTAGCATAACTGACTTTGCGACTAATAAGGGCATAAAGTTTGTTTTCAATCCCCCATACTCTCCAACTTTTGGCGGCCTCTGGGAGGCTGGCGTAAAGAGTGCCAAATTTCATCTTAAACGTATAGCAGGGAATGTTAGTCTTACATACGAGGGGTTAAGCACGCTTTTCACTCAAATTGAAGCGATCCTTAACTCCCGACCCCTAACTCCTTTATCACCTGACCCAAACGACCTTTCTCCTTTGACCCCAGGGCACTTCCTCATCGGGCGGCCGCTGACGTCACTACCAAGCCCGCAGAAGCCTGAAAACATGAAGATTCGCACAAGGTACCAGTTGGTCGAACAGCTCCGATGCAACTTCTGGGAGAGATGGAGAAAAGAATATCTGGCCGAACTGCAACAAAGAACAAAATGGCGATCCCGGCAGATAAACCTTAAAAAAAAGGGGATCTGGTGGTCTTCAAAGAACCCAATTTACCACCACTTAAATGGAGACTCGGCCGAGTTCAGCAACTTTACCCCGGCGATGACGGAGTGGCCAGAGTCGCTGACTTTCTGACTTACCGAGGCGTTGAACGGCGAGGCGTCAACAAAGTATGCCCTTTGCCAACCACAACGGAGGAGTCTGATGTCTTGGAAGAAGCTGCAAGTCCTTCCAAGGGCGGGGAGGATGTCCAGGACCGGTCCTACCGCGTAAGGCGACAGAGGGGAAAGAAGGCCGCGGGGACGGCCCCGCGCCAGGGCCTATACAACCACCAAGACGAGCGCGCGCGCGCATCCCTAAAAATTAAAATAGAAATAGTTCAGCATGTAACTTTCCAAGAAATAAATGTTAATATCAAGAATCTGCAGTTTTCATCATCAACAGCACCATTCGCGCCGGCCGCCGCCGGCTACATTTACATTTCATTTTTTCATGCAAAAGGCACCAAGGAAGATCCGCGGGTAAATTTAACCCTTAAATGCATAGTGATGTATTTATACATCACGACATAAACATCAAATTTTATGCATAATTAAACAAATTATATTTGTTCTTGTATATTATTTCAATAGTAAAACTAATCCATTTTCTGAATTATTACATAAATTTACGCAGTATTTTAATTTATAAATATTACATTTGTTTAAAGACGAAATGTCGGAAAACTTGGAAAAACCTGGAAGTTGATGATTTTTAGTATGTGATTTTGGGCAGATTTTTCGGGGTTTGTAATTATTTTATATTTACAAACTTTATCATAGGAATATCACAAATAGTGTACCTTTCTAATGGTAGTAAAAAAAAACATTTATATATTACTGTAAATTGCATATTTATATAAATATGATTTAGCCAATTCAACTTCTAACACTGATTTCGCAGTGAAAATCGGAGTTATTTTTTTTTTACTATTTTTCCTAGAATCTACAAACAATTATGTGATACATATATAAATTTCGGGCAAAAAGAAAAAATCATGCATTTAAGGGTTAATGGCGAAAACGATGTCCATATTTTGTTATTTTGGTATAATTATAAGAATTATCACTAGGTATTAGGTATTAGAGAACTAAAATTAGCTACGACGACGTACGAACAAAATAAATATAAATATGTCAAAATCATAAACGTTTACAAATAATGTTAATAAAAAGTATTGCAAATTCAAATCGTTATAATTTACATCTACATGTTTATTTTACCTATGCAAATTATACTTACTTTTTATTTAATAAACTTGAAACTTATTGAAATGATCATATATTGTGTACGCTACAGTAATGTATTTCAATAATATTTTACTCACTAAAGGATTACTGTTTCTAAGCAAGCTTCGTAAATGCCTGTCTGGTATACAGAGTGCGTACCGCGATCCATGTTCGTCATGTTGCCTCTCTGTCACACTTACGAGTTACGTACGAATTTACAAGTGCAACAGAGAAGCAACACGTCGAACTTCCTTTTGGTGACTGATTCCTCGCGCCATTTTGACAAGTAAGTTAGGATCAAAAAGGCTTAAGATGTATGAAAGCTTGCAGCCCTTACGCTTGTTGTCTTTCGTGTTTAATTTTTAACGTTTTTTCGGTGGTGACGCGAGGCGATATTGAAGTACGGCGCGTGTCTGTCTCACTCCCTCTTTGGGTATTTCTAATTCATTGTTTCATTTTGAAAGGATTTTTGAGGTATTCATGTCACAGAGAGGCAGTGAGTGGTACAAACTCAACGCATTTCTCGGTGGACCTTTTGTTGTTGCAATAAGGTTTGTAGTTCGGCAGTTGACAGTGTGGGCCATTACTCGTTTCTTCATTTGAGACATTTTGAGTTTTGAATGTCGGCGAGCAGGCGAGCACCTCGTGCCATCCAGGGACTCTTTTGCAAGTTGTGAGGAGTGTATGAGTTTTTGAGGTTCGCGAGTTAATTTGAGAGGATAAGAGTTTTTTGAAATTTGAAGTGTGTGAATGATTTGTGTGGCAAGAGGTGTTTGTGATGCGCGCGAGTAAATGAGTAAAATGAATAGAGGAGTGAAGTAAGACATTTTTCCGGTATGAAGTACTGCGACAAATTAACAAAATGAGTGGTACAAATGAGGTGCCTCGCGAGTGAGCGACTCAACACTAGTTGTGAGGAGTGTATGAGTTTTTGAGGTTCGCGAGTGAATTTGAAAGGATAAGAGTTTTTTGAAATTTGAAGTGTGTGAATGATTTGTGTGGCAAGAGGTGTTTGTGATGCGCGCGAGTAAATGAGTAAAATGAATAGAGGAGTGAAGTAAGACATTTTTGCGGTATGAAGTACTGCGACAAATTAACAAAATGAGTCGTACAAATGAGGTGCCTCGCGAGTGAGCGACTCAACACTACAGACCAGACCTCCTCAGGTATACGTCCAGCCAAAGCCGACGTGGGAGACCTATTTTTTAAATATACAGCAGTCATTGCTGTTTCTCCCCAAAAACGCCGAGACCTGAATGCTGTAACATGCAGCGTACCTTATCAAATATAATGCGAAAACTCCTCTCTGCTACTCCATTTTGGGCAGAACAGTAGGGAATGGTGGTCTGGTGGATAATACCATGTTCTTTTAAATATTGAGTAAATTTAGAACTAGTAAACTCTCCACCAGTATCACTACGAAGGCAAAGGATAGGCAAACTCTTTTCTTTTTCTACCATAGCTTTAAAATGTTTAAAACAATCAAATACCTGTGATTTGTTCTTCATTATGTAGGCAAAACTCTTCCGGCTGTAGTCATCCGTAAAGGTGAGTAGATATCTTCCTCCTCCATGGCTCGTCTCTGGCATTGGTCTGCAGACGTCAGTGTGCACCAGCTGTAGTGGTTGCGTTGTTGCACTGTTGCTAGCCTTAGGGAAAGGCTCGGCCGAAAGCTTCCCCTTAATGCATGCTTCACAGTTCTTGAGGTTTTTATCCTGAAACAACACACCACATGCATCCCTCAACTTACACATCCCAGCTGAGTGCAGGTGACCAAGTCTAAAATGCCACAAGTCCATCACAGACGGGGTAGAGACGGCAACTGCAGCGCTCGGTGCGACCTGCCTAGGTTGCAGGTCCAAAGAGTGCTTCCTGTTAGGATTATATCCCTCAGTCTAGTCTAGTCTAGGGACACATCCCCAGAGAGTTTATAGATTCCATTAACACAGTTAGCTATAGCCATATAGTCGCTAGGTGCTTTATTGAGACTATGACCCCTATCATAAACAAAACACCCATCATTATTAAATAAAACAGAATGACCATCTTTACATAATTTAGACACAGAAAGTAAATTTGCTGATAAGTTGGGAACTAACAAGACATTCTTAAAGGTCCTCACCTGTCCATTTAAAGCAACACTAAGATCTCCAGTTTTGGAACTTGACATTGTTTCACTGTTAGCCAAACTTATGGATTGCTTCTTTGTATCCCTTATATTGCTGAGCAAGTTTGGATCATTAGAAAGGTGAGAAGACGCGCCTGAGTCCAAGAAGACATCCGTCCGGTCCTGGGCGAAGAAAGCTGCGGTGGCGGTGGCAGACTTGGAAGAATCCCTTTGTTTCCTATCTCTCTTATATTTAAAACACTTCGGCTTGATGTGACCGACTCGGTGACAGTATGTACACTTAATTTTGCTTGTAATGTACGCTGTTGTTGAGCTCCCGTTATTCGCAGACTTCCTTTGCGCCTCTTGAAGAAGACGAGTACGCACCAGGTCGCTTTTCAGCTCTTCAGAAGATATACAATACGTTTCTAGGTTGCTCACCAAAGTGTCATAGTCTGCCGGAAGGCCACTTAATAAGATTTCGGCCACTTCTTTGTCTTCGACCACCCTGCCGATGTCTGCGAGTTGGTGAACTAGGGACATTACATGTTCAATATATGTAGCTATGTCTGCATGCTCGGTGAAATCTACCCTGTGTAGCTGCCTTAAAAGTAACACCCGCCGATACAGCCCTTTGTCTTCAAATATGTCCGACAAGTTTTTCCACGCTTCTTTAGCTGTTGTCGCAGTCCGAACGTATTGAAATAATGCCGGTTTTATGTTGAGACAGACACGTGCCAAAGCGCGCTGGTCGCGCGCGGCATCTGCGCCCGTCAAAGCCTCGTCCGACTCCCTGTCTATAGTGTCCCACAATCCTTCTGTGATCAAGATCATCTTCAAAGCGAACTTCCACGTCAGATAGTTGTTCCCGTCCAGCTTCTCGATGACGGGAGTGCCCATGACGACATTAGTGGCATTTACAGCCATCGTGGCAATATGATAAAAAAAATATTCAGAATTAACGTTGTAGGACGACGTAAGAGGTTATATTTTGTAGGTTTTGCCACTTAATCGACAGCCACTTACTAGATGGATCACGATTTCTCCTTTTCTCGTGGTATGCTGGGCATCTTAACCTGTTATGCAGAGCCCGTCTCTGGGGTGCATACGCAGCAGGAGGAAGTGGTGCGATAGTGAACTAAAACAACGTCGTCCTTTAAACACTCAATGTATTTTCAAAATGCACAAATGTTATAAAGTCGTCTGTAAGCACATTAACATTAAATAACTTATAATATTAAGAGAGTAAACCTAATAGCATGTTTACCGTACGATCCGTGATAGCAAAGAGAAAGAATGACAGCGCACAAGTTGCCAGAGTCAAAAATATTCTAAAGACACCTATATACGTGCATGTCAATTAATAAAGTGTGCCATTGACTTTCCAACACATAGACGCTGTCAACTGATGTTACAAGGGGGGCGAACACGACAAAATCATGGCAGCTGCTGCCGCTGCATACCATGGCTGATGCAAGCATAGTGTGATTCTCTTCATTGTTCTTCAGCTCCTTCTTGCGCTTAAAGCAACGCTTGATAGTGTGTCCGCTCCTCTTGCAGAACTGGCAAAACATAGGCGATGACTTCTTCTTTTTGCTTCCTAGGTAGGCCTTCACACCCTCCTGGTCACTCGCACTTCTCCGGTGTTCTCCTTGTAGCAATCTGGCACGCACGAGCTCCACCGTGAGTTTGCTTGTAAGACAGGCGGTTTCCAGACCTGACACCAGGTTGTCAAATTCCTGCGATAAACCACTCAACAGGATCTCCGCTACCTCATCATCGTCTATCTTCTTGCCTATATCATCGAGCTGTTGAACGAGCCGCATCACCGCCTCGACATATTCCGACATGCTGCTGTACTGATTGTATTCTATTTTATGCAGTTGACGTAACAAGAGCACTTTTCGGTATAGGCCCTTGGACTCGAAGGCATCGGCGAGTTTCTTCCAGGCATCCTTTGCCGACGTGGCATCTCGCACGTACTGGTACAGTGCGGGCTTGATCGTTAAACATATCTTTGCTAAAGCGCGGCTTTCGTGGGTCGCATTGGTGTCCGTACCTTCCCCATAGACCATCCAGCGTCAGTAACATCTTCATGGCAAATTTCCAATTTGAGTAGTTTGCCAAGCCATCCAGTTTCTCAACTAGAATGTGCCCGTTATTTTCATTTTGTGACGACATTTTTGGACTAATTTGTTGTGATTTTAGTTGAGCAATCGAAGAATGTGTTAGGTTATATGCAACGAGGGGAGTGCAATTATAACCTCAAAAAAATTACAATGTTTCCAACGTACCTTTCTTTGGTTTTGTTTTCAGTATCCTCGCGGCACTCTCTTCTGGGTACATAAACTGATGTGCAGGATGAAGGCGCAGGGCTCTGCGTAGGACTGCGGCGAAGGATGTCGTCGAAAATAAAATGCTTCTTATACTCAACAAAATCGTAGTTTTAATTTCCCATAAATCAAACTACATTTCGTCCATGTCGTCAAGGGTCGATTAAATTTGATTTAATTATAAACTTTCACATCATAAAATAATAAACTTATGCAGAGCCATTACATATCGAATGGAGGGGAAACGAAAGACAAAACCAGATAGGTGTAGAGTGGCAACATTGATCATAGAGTAGGTGTTGCCTGTATAATAATAGACTGAGATGTAAAGGGTATACTACAAGATTTCTAACAGAAGTCCGAGGGCTTCAGACCTAAAAAGTCTAAAACCTTCCAACCGAATGATATTAAGAAATTTATTATGAAAGCACCTGATTGTCTTTACCTCTTTTCCAAGGTTTATATTTATATAGCCATTTATATGCATTCAATACTTTCGTAAGCTTCTTTTTTGTGTAAAAGTTACTAATTTTAGTTCATTTTGTTATAGGTTGCTGTGATTTTTGGAGTAATGGGGGCATGCCGCAGGCAAGAGATGCATAACTTAAAATATGATGATGTAAGGGATCTTGATGACACTACTCTGTTAGTACAGTTGTTCAATACCAAAAACAAGTTAGACCGTACATTTACTATCACAGGAAACTATTACAGTATATGTAAACAGTATATGAGTCTACGGCCAAATCATTGCAAAAGTGTGAATTTCTTTATCAGATACTCTGCAGGAAAATGTATGGATCAAAATGTCGGTATTAATACATTTGGCAATATGGGCAAAACTGTAGCCAGCTATTTAAATCTCTCTGAGCCGCATTTATATACCGGCCACTGTTTTAGAAGGACATCAGCGACATTATTAATTGACAGCGGAGGGAACATAACAGATCTTAAAAGACATGGTGCATGGAAATCTACAACAGTAGCTGAAGGATATATAGACACTTCGATGCAGACCAAACTCAAAGTATCTGAAAAATTGATGGGATCAATAGATTTTGCCGGACCATCCACCACAACATCAGAGGCTGCATGCATGCCCGGTACCTCCAAAGGTCTAGAAACAGAAGTTCTTCAAAATATCAGTACCGCAGAACAAACTGCCTCCAAAATCTGTACCTCAACAGCCGCTTCACCTAATGAGCAAAATCCTATTTCATCAGTCACAGACTCCATATCAAATGAAATAAATTTATCCCAAATGCTGTGTGCATAATAATTCATACAAAGTAACCCATTTTCTTAGTCTCAACTGTTTTGTGTCGGGTGCAGCTGTCATAGAAAAAGTAATGTATGCAACAGCTCATAATTGGTTCTTAAAATTCTCGGGTCTTTTTTTACAAAACTCGACTACGTCTCGTTTTGTAACTTCGACCCTTGAATTTTAAGAACCCTTATTATATCACTGTTGCATAAACTACTATTTTGATTACATGGGAACTTGGCACAGATGTCACATTGCTCCACTACATTTTTGATATCAGCAGACATGTTAGACCAGTATAATAAATCTCTAGCTAATCTTAGACACTTATTTATCCCTTGATGACCTTCATGCAATTTGTTTAATATTTCTTTTTGCATGGACTTTGGTACAATTACATTTGACCCTTTGAACAATAAATCTCCTATAATATGAATTTCACCCTGCATGTTCCAGTATGGTTTCACAAATGAATTGATTTTATCTTTACTACTAGGCCATCCTTCAAAATATTTTTTTTTTAACAATTGAAGGGTTTCATCATCAATGGTTGACTGGACTAAATTGACATGGTATGACATATCAGATTAATTTTCTGGAATAAAATGGTATTTCATAGCTGCTCTAGACAAAGTATCAGATATACAGGCTGGAAGAAAACTAAGGGCCTTCCTGGAAGTATTGCATCGTTTCAGTGACATAGAGTAGATTTGTAATAGCTAGAATCATTAATTAACTAAAAAAAAAACTATAATATAACGCACGCTGCAGCTCGTGCCCGAGTATTTCGGTGGACATGCGTGAGGGTGCGCTCTTCAACATTTTTCCGACGCAGAGCGTCGAAGGCAGCACAGCAACCCAGCTTGGTTTCATCTCGTCTGCAGTGTCGCATTCTGTTTTGTACACCATATCTTTAATAAAGCCCCAAAGAAAGAAATCTAAACAAGTTAGATCCGGGGATGCGGTATGACTTATTCCGAAAAGTCGACCTGCTGATCTGGAACTAGATCTTGGATTACGAACAAAATACCGCAGCACATGCAGTTTATTCACATACTAAATCTATTACATGGCGCTCCATCTAGGGTGGGCACTAGCAACAATACAATATATTTGTAAAGGCCGTTAATGGATGTGGGCTTAAGCTGTGCCCTACGGTCGAAGACGGCGTCAATACGCCGCGCCGAGGGGCTGGCGGCGCGCATTGGCGCGCAAGGGAAGCATAACCTCCCATCATGCTCGAATCCACGAGCAACGTAGGAAACACTGTTCCACGCACTTCACAAACACAATTTAATACGCGGCGACAACCGCACAATACATTTTGGGCTTCCCCCTCAGCCATACCAGACGGCGGAGGGAGGCGTAATAAATTGCCGAATATTTAATCAAGAAACCATCCGTCCATTAGCAAATCCCAATCTCAAGTGTCACCAGTGTCCCTAGTGTCAAAAAAGTACATCAGTCAAACAAATGCCGTTCCGATGCACACAACTTGCTAAACGTCAAACCAACTTAAATCTTTTCTAAATCGAATGATTCTCGAAAAATATATATGTTCATTAATACTTTTAGTATTTTAAGTGGTTAATAATAATTATACTTTTATTGTATATTTCTAATTTGTTTCATTTGGAATATCTTCCCTGCTTACGTAGGAACGAAACGCCGGTTTTTCTTTTTGACGTTTCTTACGTCAAAAATCTTAAACGAGAACGACCTACATAGTTGCAATTTATGATTCTAACCAATTTCGTAAATGACTATGAAGACGCTAATTAAATCGGGATGTGACCGATATGAACAGTTTCAGTGAATCGCGAGGATCATTTTGATATACGCCAAGCTAGGTTCTGTTCAGTGATCTCTGCGCAATTTGGATGACAAGTTTCGTCAAAGTGGCGTGCTTCTCTGGACTTGATTCTTCAGAACGAGCTAGCCAGGAGACTGGATATGCTAATCAACCTACAGCTGAGAAAGTACATTATAGTTTTACATAAGTGTCGCGCTCTAGCATATGTTATTTTGTCGGAAATGCGACACTCATGTTGTTCAGGTTATGTTCTATGTCTTTAGTATGGGAAACTGTGTAGCATCGCTACACGATGCCGATGTCGCACTGTGGGCTGAAATTCGGCTCTCATTGACATAGAAACCGAAGTTGTTATTTTGATTGAAATAGGTTTTGTTTTATGGTAATGCGGCTTTTTTTTTTTAATAATTAATTGTTTCTATGGAAAAAACACATAAACCAAAGTCAACATTTTAAGATTTTCTTGATTGCAATGGGTTTTGCTCAGTGTGTTTATGCTAAGTTATAAGTTTCAGACGATTTGAATTGAAAATAGTAGTTATGATTTTTTTTTATGTATGGAGCCGGAACAAAATATCAAAATATCTCAAGAACTGCAACAAATACGGTAATATCCTCGCAGATGGTTATACTACGAATTATTTATGATTTTTTGGCATCCTACATATAACCGTCACGGGTGCGGTTTTAAAAAAAATCATTAATTGTTTTTATGGAAAAAACAGAATAACCAAAGTCAACATTTTAAGATTTTTTTGATTGAAATGGGTTTTGCCTAGTATGTTTATGCTAAGTTATAAGTTTCAGACGATTTAAGTTGAAATAGTAGGTAGTTATAATTTCTTTAAAAAAAAATGTATGGAGTCGGAACAAATAATCAAAATATCTCAAGAACCGCAACAATGACGGTTATATCCTCGCAGACAGTTATTCTGCGAATTATTTGGTTTTTTTTTGGCATAAGTACTGCATAAATCATTAATTGTTTCTATGGAAAAAGCACAAAAACAAAAGTCAACATTTTAACGTTTTTTTGATTGGAAAGGGTTTTAATGGGTCAAAACTGGATTGTTATGCTAACTTATGAATATCAATCGATTAGCCATGAAATTAGTAGCTTAAAAAAATGTATGGAGCAGGGAGCAGGGACAAAAAATCAAGATATCTCAAGAACCACAACAAGGTCCACAGATGGTTAATACTACGAATAACAAATTAGTCGTTTTGGAATACTACATATTATTATAATATACATGAATGAATCGGCTGTCATTTTGTTCTCGTAGGTATAGAAACAACTAAATATTACTTAACAAATGTTAAATATGAATGTTACAGAAAAATACGCTTGTTATTAAAAGTTCTTAATTATTATTCAGTATTTATTTAAATAAACACAAATCACCTACTAAGATATTAGTTAATGATAGCTCACCATTAATTAGTAGTACTTATTAGTACTGATTAATTTAAAGAGACCTTGCTGCTCATTAGCATTACATCATTAGATTATCAATTTACATGATTGCTAATTAGCAATCATGTAAATTGATAATCTTTAAACATCACAATAAACTTGTCATTAGTCATTAGCCATAAATAGATCAAAATTCGTGCAATAGTGCGAATACGTAATATCCTGTGTCGTAATCAACCTCTACAAAGATAATCAGTACATCAAAAATGTCCACCTTTACAACCAACTTTTAGACTTATTTGTTATTTTTCTAAGTGAGCTACCTCTCAGTCATAAAATATTATTTGAAGCAGTCACTCGTCGATTAGGCCCCAGCCTTTCTGAAGAAAACAGTGTTGTTCTTAAAGAATTTTGTCATAAATTCACCCGATCAGTGAAAAAAAAAGTGACAGAATTGCAACCGTAGCCCCAAACTTTTTAGGCGGAACTACGAAACTTGGCTTGAGCAGATATTGATTGGCCAAGCTGTATACAAACCAATTTACTCGCCCTTAATGAACAAGCTCAATCCACGTGCCCTGAGCCTGTACCATCAATATTAAACATTACGGAAACCCAAGAACCAGAATGTTCAGTGTCTTCAGTTGGATCTATGACAACGAGATCTAGAAAACCTTTCGAAGAGCTATCAAACAGGCAAAAGAAGAGGAGATCTGAAAGTCATACATCGGAAGATTCAACTGAAATGGCATCTGTAGTGGCAACACTTCTGAACGATGATGGTCATGAAGATATGGCATTCGTTATCGAGTATATGCTAAAACATCCAGAATCAGCTGCCAAGATACGAAAAACTATCGAGAAACCAGAATCACCAATATCATTTACACCAGAGAAGGCACTTGGTATGTTTATATAATTAAAACTTAGTAAATGGCAATATAATACCCTTAGAGAGACTGCCATTAAAGAAGGAGCTCTGAACCTTTATCCATCATACTACCAGATCCAGTTAGCAAAGTTGCAGTGCTATCCTCCGAAAGCAGATGTGACCACAACAGATTCATCGGCTGAAATTAAGCTACAGGCTTTATTGGATTTAACATCGAAGAGGATTCTTAACAGTTTACTATGAATGTCGACAATAAGCAGTAGGGCGGTCCTTATATGGCAAAAAAAAAATTTTTTTTCGATTTCTTTACGGGGCACCATTTCATATGGTTATTTAACATGAAAATCGCTAAGTATATTTTTTTCATATTTATTGTACGAAAATTAGGGGTCGCTACCGCAGCTTGAAGTTTGTGAAATAAAATTAAACACACGTGTTACATTAAAAATCGGATATATTTAAAAGAAACACTTTCAAGTAGTAACAATTGCAATTACTTTCTCTAAATCAGATATTCTTACAAACTACACAATCTAGTATCCGTTACACAACAATAACACAATGAGAAAATTATGATAAAAGGGTGGATTTTTTGGCGTTGGGGTACTTTTTTCTGAATTGTTTTACAATTAAAAGCAAATACTGTTTTTGGTCTTCATTAGTTGTTAGGAGCTTGTTGTACTCCTCCATCAATGCCACTCCTCGTTCAGCGATGTCATTTACTACCCGCATCGATTGTACAATTTTTTTTGCAGCTTTAAATTCTTCGTCGTCTTCCCAATTTACAACATCTTTGCTCAAAAATCCTGATGATAAGCCAAGTATTTGGAAGAACCTTAAAGAGTTGCTTGTCACAAAGTCTTCTATATTTTTTTCCATGATATGTTTTGCATCTAGACTTATTCTCTTGGGACAATAGTCCAGCCCTTCATCTTTTAGTGCAATGACCATTTTTTTCTTGATTTCAATCGAAAGTTTGTCGTCGAAAAATGCAAATGGAACAAGTTCTTCACTTAAATACCATAAATGACCTAAAACCTTCTTCAACGCAACGTTAGCCATCGCTAGATTAATATTTTTAAAGGTTATTAGGTCTTTCAGCAGTTGTAAATCATTTCGCGGTGCATATTGCCCAGCAGGTGCTTCGAACCAATACTTCACGTATATGACGACAATAAAAGTACAAATACTTTTTATCGCTTTTTCTTCTCTTTTAGTCATTTTAAATTGATGCCGAAACATAAATAATTTTAAACAGTACATAGCTTTTGCCATCCAGCGAGCACGGTGAAGTCCAGCAGGCGTTCTGAATGAAACTCCACTCTCAGGTATTCCTCCCAAATAAATTATTGTGAGATTTAATAGCTCTCTGTAATCGTCACGCGGTTGGTATTCACGCAATTGATCCTGTCCGAAAGAAATCATTTCTGAAGATATATCTTCAACTAGGGCTTGCAATATCGGATGGTTTCCAATTCCGGAACTGATTTTCGATATTGGATACCAATTCCGGAATTCCGGAACTGGTTCCGGAATTAGGGTTTATCATATTTTCATTCGATTTTTTAGAAAAAAACAACAAAAAATGTGAAATTCTTATACTTTACGTTTATTAAAGTTAGTATTGTTTAAGAGAAATTTAATTTGAAGTAGATACGTTTTTTTACCACCTTATTAAAATGGTTACTTTTATTCACTTCAATGATACGGGGTATTTATTTGGGGAAACTATAGTTGCTAGCAAACCATTCGATGCATAATTTTATAAAATAGTTAAATATAATAGCTTCCTACTCTTCCTAACCTAGTAGGTAGTGGTGTTGTTTAAGAAGTTGAAGGTCTAAGTTTGGCTTTTTCCTTCGTAGTTCCTAATTATGATTCAGAATATCATATATTATGTGCTTCTACAGGATTCGAAATCGTTAATAGAGAAAACCTCTTTTTCTCTGAATTCAAGATAAAAAGTACAAAAATTATTAAATTTCAATTCTACATATTCGCTGATGTAGGATTCAGACTATTCTGACTATTCTAAGCAAGTAAATCGATCTGCTTTATTGTATTTTTATTTTTTTATTATGAGCCCATATTGTCCCACTGCTTTAGCAAACGGAAAAGTAAAATATATCTATACTATAGCTCACTGAATGACTAAGAAGCACTTAATAACGACAATAAATACCCGTACAGTAGTTTCTTAACAATTTTTAATAATAAAGGTATTAAAACCTACAAAAAGTACTTAAAACCAATTCCGGAATTTCCGATATTGAGTGGTATCAATTCCGGAATTGTAATATCGGATAATTTGTCCGAGATTCCGGAATTTCGAAATTGCTGGCTGACTCGGGATCAGAAATAACCGTCATGTAATCCTTACAATCAATATTGGTCTAATCCTTTTTGAACCTTTTGAATATCAAAATTTCTGGGCCACTAGATGGACCAAGTACCTGATTTGTGATGGCTTCTAACATAATTTCCATTATGTGATGTCGACAGGCGAGCCAAATCATATCTCTTTCCATTTTTTGTTCCAAAATAACGCAGCATCCGTTTCGCAGTCCAGTGTTTACTGCCGTTGTGTCAAAACATAAACATTTAATTTTGTCACTTAACCCCCATGACTGTACGGTTTCATGAACAGCAGAGGCACACGCTTCACCGGTTCCACGTTCAAGTTTGGGAACTGCTAAGAGCTGATCTATTCCATGCCCGGACACTAAAATTGGTAAGCGATCCACCGTTTTATGTCCTGTTATGTCTTCAATAAGTTTACCATCCCAGTGAATTGTTAAGGGTAAGTCGGGTTTGAATTCTGTTCTTAAACAATTTGCTATTGTTTCACGATGCTTCATCCGCTGCCGGCGAATCGAAGAACGGTTGACATTAAACTTTCGAGGTTCTTTACACGTTTTCTTCAAAACAGATGATAAGACGATAGTAGCTTTTCTGTCAGATAATTTAGAGGCATCAAGACTCTCCGCTATGTTTTCATTAATCAAAACCTTTCTACTTCGCTTTTGTGGTGGCGGTGCTGGAAGTGTTAAAGGCCCTGCTTCCTGGTTCATGTCAGGTGTTGGCGTAGTATTTTCGCTGCTAGATGAAGATGAAAACTTATTTATTCCTCGCAGAGCATTAATTCTTTGTTCTTCGCGTTTTCGGCGTTTTTGAAGGTTTTCTTCTTTCTTTAAGTTCAAAGCCTCTCTCTGCAAACTTTCTTTGTCCACAGTGGTCATAAAACCTGCCCGATTTACTCGTTGTTGCAATAAGAATTGTTTGTCTTCTTCGATGGTCATCATATTTAAGGCATTCGCGTGCGCAATATCGAACAATTGGTCTATTTGTTTTTGCCACTTTTGTTCTTTATCGGCTGTTACAGCGGAGCGTTTTGAAACATTTTCTTTATTTTTTTAAGTTTCTGCCACTCTTTAAAGTGATATTCAATTTTGTCTATTACATGCTTCTTTAATCTTGTCGGTATTGCAGCTTTTTGCCATATAGCCAAGACATAATTGGCAGTGTCCGTCGCAGAACGTCTTACAGTTCTTTTCTCGTCGATTTTAAAGTAAAAAAACAAACTAAGCACTTCACGTATTGAGGGTAATTTTGTTTGCTTCAAATTTGGTGTTAACTGTCCTATAAGCCAGACGTTAGATGTATTTCGTGTTGACATGCGTACGCCACTACTTGTAGACGCCATTACGACACTTCAGAACGATACGCTTGAAAATTACGTGCACACTGTCAGAAGAACGAAAATGGACTGACGGTGAAGAGCGTCCCGTGCGCTCGCGTCACAGGGGTGTGATAGGGGGGCGGGGGGTGCGTCAGTGTTTTGCTAGTAGGTTCCAGCACTTGATAATCATTTAACAAGAAAAAATTAACAATGAAACCGCTTGAATAACTAGTCGGCTTGATTCATAACATTGTTATTTTTTACATATTTTTCAAAACTTTGACCTTCGGTAGCGACCTCTAAAACTATACTCTGTACTTTTAGGTATTTAAAAAACGTAAACAAACCATTAAAAGGGTAATTTATTGGGCAGGTTTTGGTTCCTGTTAAATTTTCAATTTTAAAAAATAACAGGTTACAGATTCGTTCCATCCTATTTCAGCAACCTGTAGTTACGCTGGATTTTATGATATATATACACATATATAAATTTACCCAATTATTTATATCACATTAAATGATTAATAATTTTTTATAGTAAATTGCCTCATAAAAAACACCCAATTTTGCAGATGTGCAAAACGCAAGATTATAGTTATGAGGATAAAATACGACTAGATTACAGAGTACCGTTTTTAGTGTAGCAACACGTACCTTGTGTCACTTTTTAACTTGGTCGGTTTGACAGCGGCCATTGCTTGACGCTTGTTGCATTGTTTTATAGTCGGATGCCCTTGCGATATTTGTGGTGTTTTTGAGCTGTTATTCGTTGTAAATTTTGTGGTTTTCTGTTAAGTTTTTGTTGAACTTGTTTGTTTTGTTACGGAGTTGTGTGTTTTGCGTGAACATGGATGATAACAAACCGGGAAGTAGCCGGCCTAGTTCCCTGCTTACATTTCCTTCTCCGAAGAAAAAGAGGCCTAAAACGGGACAGCTTTCGTCATCGGAGAAGACCGTACTTGTTAACGTTTATAAATACGTGGAAGAAACGTGGCCCAAGGATAAATACCCATATAAAACCGAAATCGTTCAGAAAACGGCAGAAATTGTTGGTGTCTCGACTCCTACTGTATACTCTGTTTTGAAAGAATACAAGACCCACGGTCGTGTTCAGTCTCCACCGCCACCTGCGACGAAACCAAGTTTAGTAAATGCACTGGATGAGATTGAACTGGGTGGCATTCGAAGAAAAGTGCACCAATTTTATTTTGCCAATGAAATACCAAGTATAAACAAAATGCTTGATGCAGTAAACAGTGATGAGAGTCTGCCAAACTTCTGGAGAACCTCATTTTTTAAAGTTTTAAAAAAACTGGGGTTCAAGTACTCTAAAAGAAACCGAAAAAGTATGTTGATTGATAGAAGTGATATAGCCTTATGGCGTATTAACTATCTAAACAAAATAGAAGAATAACGAAAGGCAGGGAAAAAGATTTATTACCTGGATGAGACCTGGGTTAACGAAGGTAATTAAATTGTTTTACTTTTCTTTTTAATTTTCTTGTTTGTAATCATTTAAATAGAACTTGAGAGATGATAAATAAACTAATGCTGTAATGTATTCTTTACGTTATGTAGTATGGTAAAAATAGTATCCCGTTCAAAGATACACCTAATTCCTTAATTTGACATGTCCGCCTTCAACTAAGCACTCGCTTATAGACCTTCTTTATTTTGTGTGTCTCAGCTTTAATCCTACCAAATATTTATAAAGATTAGAAAAGCTATACTCAAGTTATCGTCTTACGTTTGATTTATGTTGTAATAATAGTGCAATAATTATTATTTTGGTTTACAGGGCACACGAAAGAAAAAGTTTGGCAAGACACAACAATCAAGAGTACCAAAGAAGCTCATCGCCAAGGGCTTTCTACAGGACTCAAAAATCCATCCGGCAAAGGAAAACGCCTCATATTAGGCCACATAGGTATGTCATATTTGTGTTCAATAATATGAATCATCCATACTAATATTATAAATGCAAAAGTCTGTCTGTCTGTTTTCTCTTCAGACAGACAAAACGCTGGCAGAAGGCAGTTTATTTATAAGTGATACCTTCTGCCAGTCACTTTGTCTGTGTAAGATTATGATGATATGTCCTTTCCCGAGAGAAACTCCATCAAGTGTCAAGAGGTTCATAATATTAGTATGGTTAATAAGTCATACACAAATTAATCTATATAATATAATATAATATATAATCTATATAATTAAGGGAGTGCATAGACTCATATAGTATAGGGTCGGCAACACTAGTGTGATATCTGTGCAGTAACAGGCATTCATAGGCTCCGGTGCCTGCTTACCATATTTGTTATTAGCATGCATTAACATGTTTCTATATTTTTGTAGGATCTTCAATCGGCTTCTTGAAGGAGGGCGAGCTGATCTTTTTAGCGGGCACAGATGATGGAGACTACCATAAAGAAATGAATGGAGCAAACTTTGAAAAATGGTTTGACGTTATTTTAAATAATGTTGAGCCAAATTCAGTAATTGTGTTGGACAATGCACCATACCATTCACGCAAGCTCGAAAAAACTCCTTTTTTAAAAACAAAAAAAGCTGAAATCCAGGAATGGTTACGGTCCAAAAATATTGCTTTTGGACCTAAGGAATATAAGGAGCAACTCTTGAAGAGAGTGCGAAAAGTAAAAAAAAAATACGAAAAATATGTTGTGGATGAAAAAGCAAAAGAAAGGGGCATTACTGTCATAAGGCTCCCGCCCTACCACTGCGAGCTCAACCCTATTGAGCTCATTTGGGCACAGGTAAAAGGGGAGATTGCCGCAAAAAACAAAACGTTCAAATTGAAAGAGCTAAGAGATTTACTACCCGAGGCACTCGGAAATGTCACTGCTGCTAATTGGAAAAGCTGTGAAGATCATACCATAAAAAAAGAAGAAACAATGAGAGGGTTAGACAACCATATCGACAACTTGACTGACAGATTTATAATAAATGTGGGGGGGGATTCATCGTCATCATCATCATCATCAAGTGATTCCGAATAAAATATTAAATTTCCTAATTGTACTGTATTGTACTAATAAATAAAAATAATATTAAATTCTTGTGTATTTTTATTTTATTTATACACTGGTCTCAGCCTTTACCTATTCAATATGCGTCACACTGCTGAGCACAGACAAAGGCCTCTGGCCTCCTCCCATGCAGTAGAGGGCTTGGGCTATAGTCTTCACACTGGCACTATGCTTGTATTGTAGTATGTAGCTGGAGACATCACATACACCTTTGAATTTGTTTGTGAATGTATGCAGGTTTCTTCACGGTGTTTTCTTTCATCAAAGTCAAAGACCGACTGATAAACTCAGTGGTACGGTCGGGGTTCGAATCTTCCGGATTGAAAGACATCTTACCACAGTTACCACCAGGCTACCAGTGCTTATGGGTAAGATGTCTTTCAATAGTACATTAATTACTTTAAATAATATACGTAATTATAATATTTAAGGTTATTAACATAGGTAATAATTATATCACTCGAAAAAGGTTCTAAACCCCTGAATCTGTCATTTTTGACAGCTGCTGTTTGTTTACGTTTTTTTAAATACCTAAAAGTACAGAGTATAGTTAAAAAAATTAAATAAAAATAACGTGGAATTAACTCACACTAAATAACAATTTATAGAGGTGCCCCGTTCACTTTTCAAAAAATGAGAAATAAGGACCACCCTAATAAGCAGATGACGCTTATATCTAAATGGGGCTTTGATGGTGCTTCCAGCCAAATCAGATATAAGCAAAGATTGGATGTCTTTAGTACCACTCAAACTAATTTGTGATAACAATACTATATGGACCAATCCAAAACCCTGCTCCCTGCTCACCTTTTTATTGTCGTCCACTAAAATTTAGTGTCGTAAAAGAAAGTGAAGCAGTCGTTCTTGCACAAAAAGAAAAGATTGATGAAGAAATCAGGGCACTTCTACCAACGGAATATGGAACAAGCAAGATTAGTCATCAACTAAAGATGACAATGATTGATGGCAAAATCTGTACGTATCTTTCTGCAGCGAGGTCAAATGCAACGTGTTCCATATGTTTAGCCAAACCTACAGATATGAAACCTTTAAAATATGTTATGTCCAGAACGGTAAACACTGAAATGTACGAATACGGACTGTCATCGTTACACGCCCGCATCAATACTATGGAATGCCTCCTACACATTTCATACCGGCTTGAATTCGAAAAATGGGCGGCTACAAAGGAATATAAACCATTGTTGGAAGCAAAAAAAAAAGTCATTCAAGACCGGTTCAAACAAGAACTCAACCTCTTGATAGATGTTGTAAAACAAGGTTGAGGTACCACCAATGATGGGAATACGGCCAGAAGGTTTTTCGAATTCCCTGAAAAAACTGCAGCCATCTTGGGATTAGACGAAGATCTGGTTGGAAAGTTTGCTATTATTTTGCAAGCCATAACATCTGGTCAGCAAATAGATGTTGGTCACAAAGTTTAAACAATTTGCAACGGCTACTGCTGAAAAGTACATGCAATTTTACGATTAGTACCACATGCCTGCAACAGTACACAAACTTTTAATCCATGGAGCTGATATCGTCGCAAATAATGACATAGTTCCCATTGGAAGTCTCTCAGAAGAAGCTTCAGAAGCCCGCAACAAAGATTTTAGGAGGTTCAGGGAACATAACTCCCGAAAATGTAGCAGGCAAGCGTCTAATGAGGACGTTCTGAATATGCTTCTTTTATCTTCAGATCCCTTAATTACTGGTACAAGACCGATATTGGATGCCAGGAAGAAACAGGCGTATTTTCCTGAAACTCTGGAGCTAATTAAGTTTCACGAACCTGAGTCAAAGGCTTGTGTCGTGTATAGCTAGCTTTTAATCATGTATGTTTCAATTTAATCTTAGTTTTAAACGTTCTTAATTCTACTTTTGTGTGTGTTATTTTAATTTCTATTATTGTACTAACTTGTGTCAATTTTACCATTTTTATTATGTTATGTGTCTAATTATAAGTCGTTATTGTTCCTAATTAAATATATTCCCTTTTTCCCTAATTATGTAAACATGTGTAATAGAATAATGTTATTGGTCCAATAAATAATACTGACTTCGCATATTATAATACCCCGCCTTCAGTAGGCGTGGCCTGAGTGCCTACGGTGGGGAGCGCGCCTATATATACGCGCCTACCCTGGGTGCTCGTCACTCACTCATCAAGCATCGACAGAGGCACCAGCCTCCCAACACTCTCCAAGTTTTCTTTTAAACCTACAAATGTGTTATCATTAAATCCCAACACATCCCGGTAATGGTGCGGTAAAAAGGAGGTAACCTGCAGCAGCTCTCCAGCCAGCGTGTTCCAGTCGCCGTGTACGTGTCCTGACTTAGGAATCTGCGAGCAACTACAGTCTACGCTCGACAGCCCAAGTAGCACAGATAGCTCTATAACTACTCACTTTTAGTTCTATCTAACGCTCTGTGCGTATTAAGACACTTATAAGAGCACACTCGTGGTCCTACAGCTGTATAATAGATCTCAGTGATATTTATATAGCTTAGGTCTGATTAAAAGCTGCATTACGGCTCTGAAAACTACCATTAATACGCAAAGAGTGATATAAATGTATATTTGCTACGACCCTATACAGCTTTAAGGGTTATCAAATGCTTTAATCGTTATAAGGTCTGTTTAGTGGATCAAATTACGCCATGTGCTGTATAAAGAGGTAATTGTGGACTTTTATTACGTTGACTTATTAAGGGAGCACAAGTGAACTATTATGAAGCTAATAGACGTATAATGGAACACATGTGGCACATAATACAGCTTGTCGCTTAACATGTTTACCGCTAAGCAGCTTTTATTACACTGACTTTTAAGGGAGCACGAGTGAACTAATATGAAGCCAATAGACGTATAATGGAACACATGTGGCGCATAATACAGCTTATCGCTGAACGTGTTTACCGCTAAGCAGCTTTTATTACGCTGACTTTTTAAGGAAGCACGACTGAACGATTATGAAGGCAATAGACGTATAATGGAACACACGTGGCGCATAATACAGCTTATCGCTGAACATGTTTACCGCTTAGCAGCTTTTATTACGCTGACTTTTAAGGGAGTACGAGTGAACTAATATGAAGCCAATAGACGTATATATGGAACACATGGGGCGCATAATACAGCTTATAGCTGAACACGTTTACCGCTAAGCAGCTTTTATTATTCTGACTTTTTGAGGAAGCACGAATGAACTATTATGAAGTCAATAGACGTATAATGGAACACATGGGGCGCATAATACAGCTTATCGCTGAACATGTTTACCGCTAAAGCAGCTTTTATTTCGCTGACTTATTATAAGGGAGAACGAGTGAACTATTATGAAACCAATAGACGTATAATCGAACACATGTGGCGCATAATACGGCTTAGCGCTGAACATGTTTACCGCTAAGCAGCCTATTATACTACCATTGGGACTGTCTGCATAGCGGCTGTTAAAACGTTCACAAGATGCCTTTTAACTGTTTAGAGGTTCACTAGTGTATCGAAATAACGACTTGGACTTTATAGTGGTTCACTTA
Organism: Cydia splendana; assembly: GCF_910591565.1. Lineage (NCBI taxonomy): Eukaryota > Metazoa > Arthropoda > Insecta > Lepidoptera > Tortricidae > Cydia > Cydia splendana. The sequence goes on from NC_085970.1 coordinate 4,758,120, forward strand.
AGTATCTTTATCAGATATATAACAGTCGTATGCTGCATATAAGAATTTTAACGGTTCACGTTGCTTTTTAACATTGACCGCCATTTTATTGTATATAACCTACAAAATTGAAATTGCTTTTCCAACTTTTAAGGGTAACAATAAGGTTTTGTGCCTGAGTTCTTAACCTAAATCATTAGTTTAGTACTTCCTATAACGTATTATTAACTTTTTATCTCATAATTCTGTCCGAACCACTGAAATAGTTTTTACACATAGCTTATTTATATCATTCATTTAAATAAATACTGATTATTTTCGTGGCGCACTGAAATTTTCTTAGATAATGTATATATATAATGTCAATAAACTTGCATTCCCAAACATCTTTCTCGCATTAATATATAAAAGATCATGTACAAACATTTAACTAAACACTTTAACAAAATGACTTATGGTGTCGTTGCGCTTAACGTTTTTGCTTCAATATAAATATGTTCACCTCTGCGTTCGTCGTCACTATACTAAATATAATAGCTGATTTTTAAAGCAGAGGTGTAAAAGTATGTTATTAATTATCTTTTATTCAGCCCAACGTCAATCTTTCCCGGTATTAGGGCGCACATGTGACATATTAGCTGAATATAGGGTAACTGGTGGTCTCTTACCCAGTCAATATACACCTCTTATAATTCCTGTTACCCCTTATAATTCCGTTAAATTGCTGCTACAACGCTCTTAAGTAGCTATGTGAACTTAAGGCTGCCTAATTTGTGCCCATTTAAGAGTTATAAAAGCTGAAAAGACGCTTATACAGCTCTTATGCAGCTTTTATATTCCAGCTTCAAGCGTATTCGTACTTCATTATGCGGCTGCTATACAGCTAATCTGTGCTACTTGGGAGTTATGGTCCTTCGTTTGGCGAATGAAGAAAGAAACACGTACGCGCTGAATTTTAAGTAAAGCTATACTTGATTCAGGAGAAAAAAGAAAAACGAACGCGCTGAGCCTCCCGAAGTTCGCTTCGGCTCAGGCCCTACCTACCCACCATTACCGGCTTGCTCACTTATTGTATTAACACACTTATCTTTATAATTGAACATACATATTATGTATTACTAAGTTACATAGAGAAAAAAAAAATCTGAACGCTCTAGGCCTTGCACTTAGCCATTGCGGGAGATTCAGTGCACCGAGGGATCCACGCTTAGGGGCACTGACGTTGCGCTCGGTAGCGTCAGAGCATAGGCGTCAGGCAGGTAAATTTGTATATAGTTAGGGACCCCCCGCGTGTGTCAAGTGTTGTGTTGTGTGCGTAAAAATCAAGAAAGAAGAAGATGTCGCAAGACGGAAGATCACTTCGCCCACGCAAACGGGACCCGCCTGTCCCCACGCCTACCCCCTCGTCCGGCAAAACTACGTCCGGCGAGACCCATACGTGGAGCAAAGGCACCAGTGGCAACCAGAAAACTAGTGGTGAAAATGAGTCGGTACACTCAGACGAGCGTCATGACGACACAGTGGTAGTTCGCAGTCGGTCGAATACTTTAGTGCCACCCGTTGTTGCGCCGCCGCCGCGAGCGCCGTCTGTTCGCGAATCGGTTAGGTCTGTGCGCGAATCGGTAAATAGGGACCGCGATAGTGAATTAACCGTGCTTTTAGCCGAGCTCGAGGTTCGTAAAGCCGCTCTAGTCGTAGCCAAGGCAGAGTCCGATACTGCCAAGTTGAAGCTGCAGATTGCCCAAGTTAAGGCGCAGTCTGACGGCGGCAGTATCGCGTCCGAGGCCGAGGTACGAACTAGAAGTGGGGTAGAACGACAAGCTAGGCTACAGCGCGAGATCGCGAGTGAAAACGTTAAAATCCCGCCGCCGAAAGAGACCGCGCCGCGCGCCGCCGCTGACCGGGCTAGCAAACCACAACCGCGATTTTTAGAGGTACCTCACGGTACCTACTCACCAATGTATCACAAGCCGCCAGAGTTACCCGCATTCGGCGGTGATATCACCGAATGGATATCGTTTAGGGCGGAGTTCGAGGACACGTCGCCCATGTTTAGTGCCGTTAATAACGTCAGTAGAATTAGGCGCGCACTTAAGGGTGAGGCCCGGACGGCCGTAAAATCAATAATGTACACAGTTCAGGATCCATACGAAATTATGGAAGCGCTAGAACGGCAATTTGGCGACCCCGCGGAAATTGTACTTACGGAGCTGCATAATATCAAACGCATGCCGCGTTTGTCCGAAAACGGTGCTAATATTTCGTCATTCGCCGCGCATATCGCGAACACCGTTGCCAGCATAAAATCATTGCGTCAAGAAAAATATTTGCACGCGCCTGAACTAGTGAACAAAATAGTGGACAAATTAAATCTGATAGTGCGTTACGAATGGGCTAAGTATAGGCAGACTAATTCGGAAACTCCCGGCTTAGCCGCATTATCTGAGTTTCTCAACGAAATGAGTACTGCAGTCAAACGCGTTAACCGTAGACCGGCCAATAGATCGCGAACTGTAGTGAACACGGTATCTTTTGAGCACGAACCTAGGCGGTCGAGCAACGCTCCCTCTAGATCTCGCGCCCCCGCGTTCTCCCGCTTCTGTAGGACGGGCTCGGAGTCAGATTTCCACGAAAATTACCCACGCGAAACGGAGAGCAGGTCGCGCAGTAAACTTACTATCGCACAAGTCAAGCCACGCGAGAATAATAACAATAAAAACCCGCGTCAACCGGAGCTAAACCCAAACAGTAGATATCGTCAGTCCCTGTCCTGTCTCGCGCAGTACGTGCGCCATATGTAAAACCGCTATGGTTCTGGTTGCCGCCGAGGTTTTTAAAGCCTCATTGCTATCTAAGAAAACAGATACAGAAATGAATAAGGGGCACTTAAATTTAGCAGAGATATTGCTAATTCGCCGGAGTCAACATGCTGCCTTTCCAGAGGAGATTAAGCTACTGGAAACTGGGGGCCTCTACCGAAGAAGTCTCCGCTGCATAAGATAGCAGTACAACTTTATAAGAACGGAGTCATCGTGCTAAACGCTAGAATTGACAAAGACGTGCACATACACGTTCTGCACGCGAAATAAGATTTCGTCAAGCTGCTAATACATCATTTTCATGCGCTCTTCGACCACGGCAACCACGCAACCGTCATCAACGAGTTGAAGCAGAGATATTACATTATCGGGCTGCGCGGTAATATTCGCTATATAGCGAACAAGTGCCAATGGTGTCGGACCTATAACGGAACCACACTCAAGGTTCCTGTAGGCGACCTCCAGCCAGAGAGACTCCAGGCGAATCAACCGCCATTTACCGCTGCAGCCGTAGACCTGTTTAGCCCTATGCAAATCACAATAGGCCGCCGCCGCGAAAAGAGATGGGGTGTATTATACACATGCCTCACGACACGCGCTGTGCACTTAGAGCTTGCCACCTCACTTTCGGCATCCTCTATGATACTTTCCTTGCGCAGAATGATAGCGCGACGCGGCACGCCTACAGTTCTTTACTCTGACAACGCCACCAACTTCTACGGCGCAGAGCGAGAACTGGCAGAGGCCAAGAAGACGCTGCCCGACACTTTAAAGCCATTTTTGATCGAGCGAGCCATAACCTGGAAAAAGATACCGCCCGGCAACCCTTCCGCCGGCGGTGCATGGGAACGGCGACTTGGTAGCGTGCAAAGGTCACTAAAAGTAACACTGAAAGAGAGAGCACCTCACGAAGAAGTTCTGCATACGTTGCTACTAGAAGCCGAGCACATAGTCAACTCTCGACCGTTGACACCAGTGAATCCAGACTTAGACAGCGAAGCCTTGACGCCGAACCATTTTCTCATCGGTCGATTGAGCTCCATGTCGCCACTGGGCGTCTTCACAGATGCGACTATGTCACTCTCGTCGTGGAAGACAGCGCAGACCTTAGCCGACCATTTTTGGAGGCGCTGGCAGCGAGAATACCGACCGAGCCTCCTCCCTCAGCCCGGTGCTCATCAGAACGTGAAGAAACTACATGTAGGCGACATAGTCATCGTAGCGGACAGCTCCATGCCACGAGGAACATGGCCTAGAGGCGTAATCGCACAACTCTTTCCCGAACCCTGATGGCCACGTAAGAGTAGCCATTGTTCGCACCCGCGCAGGTGACGTCCGTCGCCCAGTTTCCAGGCTTATACGTATATACTCCTCGCAAACAGACGGTGTTGACACACGTGGGGGAGATTGTCGTGTATAGCTAGCTTTTAATCATGTATGTTTCAATTTAATCTTAGTTTTAAACGTTCTTAATTCTACTTTTGTGTGTGTTATTTTAATTTCTATTATTGTACTAACTTGTGTCAATTTTACCATTTTTATTATGTTATATATGTGTCTAATTATAAGTCGTTATTGTTCCTAATTAAATATATTCCCTTTTTCCCTAATTATGTATTTACACAAAGAGTGGACAGATAAAGGCGCAGACAATTGTCGGCAATTAGTCGACTCCATATCGATCGTGAGGCACAGCGCATTGTGTAATAGAATAATGTGATTGATCCAATAAATAATACTGACTTTGCATATAACAGCCACGCCTTCAGTAGGCGTGGCCTGAGTGCCTACGGTGGGGAGCGCGCCTATATATACGCGCCTACCCTGGGTGCTCGTCACCTAGCGGCGCCTAGATACGTCCGCAACGCCACCATCCTACAAGACCTCAAGTGGCGCACCTTGGAGCAATTCATCTGCCGGTCCGCGCGGGCCATGTACGACCGCGCGGACAACGCGGACACCCGCACCTCCAAGGGATAGCGCCACACTACACGAGACCGCCCGAAAGCTTCGGCCGAGCACTACCCCGAGAACTCCTACAACTACAAGCACCATCGCCGTAGCGGACCACATCATCCGCACACACGCTCCAACACATCAAACACAAACACATAGAAGACAGCGAAGTCCTCAAAATGACTGCAAACAGCCCGGCCTATGACTATGGGACCGCGACAGGACAACGCCTCAGTGACTAAAAGTCAGAAAAGGCCACCCCAGCGTCGTAAATGCAGACGCTTGTGGAAGACGAGGGACGTGCTCGTCACTCACTCATCAAGCATCAACAGAGGCACCAGCCTCCCAACACTCTCCAAGTTTTCTTTTAAACCTACAAATGTGTTATCATTAAATCCCAACACATCCCGGTAATGGTGCGGTAAAAAGGAGGTAACCTGCAGCAGCTCTCCAGCCAGCGTGTTCCAGTCGCCGTGTACGTGTCCTGACTTTGGAATCTGCGAGCAAATACAGTCTACGCTCGACAGCTTGTATGGAACCCATTTCCGAATTGAACTCTGACAAAAGTGATTTAGAATTTAGATGATTAAGTTTTATTTAGTCTTATTGATTTAGCTATTTATTTGTTGTGTACATAATTTTCTTGTTAAAATTATGTTTTTATTTTATTTGTTTAATAATAATTTTATGTACGATATTGACATTCAGTTTTCATTTGACATGTGCTTTTACGGCATTAAATATTTTAATTTTATTGCTACGATTTTTTTATATTTGATTACAACTAATCTGAAATTCATAAGTTAGCAAAAGAATGCTGAACAAACCCCATTTCAATAAAAAAAACCTTAAAATGTTGACTTTGGTTTTTGTGCTTTTTCCATAGAAACAATTAATGATTTAAAAAAAAACGCACCCGTTACGGATATATGTAGCATGCCAAAAACCACAAATAATTCGTAGAATAACCGTCTGCGAGGATATGACCGTATTTTTTGCGGTTCTTGAGATATTTTGATTTTTTGTTCCGGCTCCATACATTTTTTTTGGCTTTTTATTAACCGGGCAACTAAAATATTAAACAGGAACTTTCACTGGGCATATAATAATATAATTTGGCTGTGCATTAATATTTCAGCACCAATAAATTTATATTAGCCTCAAATTTAAGCATCATATTATTAAAACACTGGCAGCAAAATCAAGCCACCCAAAAAAAATATAGGGAACTTGAATTGTTAGGTTGGCGTCTAAAATAATAAGTTGGCAACTAATATTGTAAAAGCGATCATAAAATTTGGTTGTTTATATATTTTGTACATAAACAGAATACCTAAGATTAAACATAAGCTTTAAATACTCCATTTTTAAATAATTTAAATTTAAACATATGCATACCTAGTACTTACTTTAAATTGACAAATTTCTATACTTATAGTTGAAATTCCTAATCATGAAACACCTAATGACCATTATACCATTAGGTCTTTAAATTTTTAATTACTAATTTCAATAGTTACCACGTTCTGCCAGAGTCAAAAGATAGGTGCGACGACGAGCGAAGCGAGGAGGAGCGTGTTAGGTTGACCGTGTAATGACAAAACAAAATATTTTAAAAGAACTTCATTTTTAAATTAATAGATAGCCGTTTTCTTTTTAAAATGTGCTTCATAAATAGTCTCCAATATAATGACTCAGTATATAGCCAGGATATCAGCTTATTATATGAGTTAGGGAAAATAGCACTACATAGGGTTGACTATGATCCATATCCTATGATATCCGGAGTATTGGTATTTCCAAAGATTATACCTGATAGGTCTGCCTCTATGATGAGAGTTTGGACTACCCATTTGAAGACTAATTCAGGTTATCGTAAATAAGAGCTTCCAAGTGCTATGGCTTGCAAAAATAAGAACACCTGTTGGAGTGTAGCACCATTAGTTTGTAGGGATACGTTGACCATGACTTTGTGTCCTAAACAGGAAAAATTGGAAATAAACCAATGTATGGCCAAATTGTTAAACTCTGAAAATACAAACGATTTATGTAGCTGGAAGGTCTCCAGTACAGCTGAGACAGAGGTTGCACAATTTGATGGTGGAGTTTTAGTGAGTACTACAACCCAAGAAGGGGAAGTTCTAATTTCTCAAGCTGGAGAATTGATAGTCCATAAGAATACACCTGCTTCTGATATACCTTTTGTCTTGACAGCTGAAGGTGGGGATTATTTTCATATTGCTGGCCAACTTTACCAGTTAAAACAGGAAACCATTAAGACTGGATATAATATATTGTACAACCTCTCACTGCCAGATTCTAAATATTCGTTAAAGGATCTGACAATTGATGGGTGGGTAGATGAAGATAAAATCCCTGAATTATCTAGTATCCCATGGACTCCGGCACCCCATTACACTTGGTGGATGGTTGTAGGGTTACTAGTTGTAATCCTGCTAATTTGCATAGTAATGTATTACTACAGAGTAAAATTACTATCTCTAAAAGCTCGAGTCAAGAAAGAAATTGTAGGATGGACTGTAGTACCAACTGCTCCACCTGCATACCCACTAACTCCCCTTAAGGGATCCACGTCTTCCTCCCATACGATAGTGGTATGATAGGTAACTAGTTAATAATTCAGTTGCCAAATAAATATTTGGTACCTGCCTAAAAATAAACAAAAGCTGTAACGGCATTAAAATACAGCTCATATTGATATATTTTAAGGTTCCGTTTTAGTTGCCAAACTATTAATTTTAGTACCCATTTCTATTATTTTAAACTACCAAAATTCGATTAATTAGTTGACCGGTTAAATACGTGCCTTTTTTTAAAATCATAACTCTTCTGTTTTCAACTCAAATCGTCTGAAACTTATAACTTAGCATAAACATACTGGGCAAAACCCATTTCAATCAAAAAAATCTTAAAATGTTACTTTGGTTTTTCTGTTTTTTTCCATAAAAACAATTAATGATTAAAAAAAACCGCACCCGTGACGGATATATGTAGTATGCCAAAAAATCACAAATAATTCGTAGTATAACCATCTGCGAGGATATTACCGTATTTGTTGCGGTTCTTGAGATATTTTGATATTTTGTTCCGGCTACATACATTTTTTTGAAATAAAATCATAATTCTACTATTTTCAATCCAAATCGTCTGAAACTTATAACTTAGCATAAACACACTGAACAAAACCCATTTCAATCAAAAAAATCTTAAAATGTTGACGTTGGTTTTTGAGCTTTTTCCATAGAAACAATTAATGATTTAAAAACAAAAGCCGCACCCGTGACGGATATACAGGATGTAATCGTTAAGTGTAGCCAGACGATAATTCCGTAAATATAACAGATATCAGAAAACTTTAAATTGATATCGAAAGTGCGTTACCCAATGAGTAAAATTACATTAATAACTTTTTTTAAATAAAAGCAGAAATCAAACATTAACTTCGAACCCTCCCATACATTTAGTACGACGACTCACCCCTCAAAGAAAGTCGGTGTCGTAAGAGATAAAACTGCTTGACATTCATTATTTGCAATAATAAACTGTAATAAAATAATAAAAATACCGTTTATGAAATAGCGTTTAGGCTGGGTATAATCAGATCGAAGACGAAGTCGTGCATCTCGTAGAACTCTCGCACTGAGCCCGGCCAGCCATGTAGGAGAAGTAGTGGCACTACCACTGACTGTAAAATTATTTTTTAAGAAAGTACATTTTTTGTGTACTTTAGTTGCTCGAAGTGACGCCCTTCTTGTGCGATACATTGACGGGCCCTCTTAAATGTTTCTAAATGAACTTTTCTTAAAATTTGCGGTTTAATTATAAAAATAATGTTAGATTTATTATTTCATAAACGGTAGTTTTATTATTTTATTACAGTTTATTATTGCAAATAATGAATCTCAAGCAGTCTTACCTCTTACGAAACCGACTTCTTTGAGGGGTAAGTCGTCGTACTAAATGTGTGGGTTCGAAGTTAATGTTTGGGATATTTCTGCTTTTATTTAAAAAAAGTTATTAATGTAATTTTACTCATTGGGTAACGCACTTTCGATATCAATTTGAAGTTTTCTGATATCTGTTATATTTACAGAATTATAGCCTGGCTACACTTAACGATTACACCCTGTATGTAGTATGCCAAAAAATCACAAATAATTCGTAGTATAACCACCTGCGAGGATATTACGGTTTGTTTTGCGGTTCTTGAGTAATAATGATTTCTTGTTCCTGATAATTTTTTTGAAAAAAATTGCTAACTCGACAATTTTCATTCCAAATCGTCTAAAATTTATAGGTTACCATAACCTATTTCAATCAAAAAAACATAAAAATTACAACTTCGGTTTCTATGTCAATGAGAGCCGAATTTCAGCCCACTGTTGGCAAAAAGATATTCACCGGCGCGAGACGATATAAGTTTTTTTATGCAATTTACTTTTCATAAAGGTAAGTAAATGTTGTTTTTAAAATCTGCATTAAATAGGCTTTGTCGTCATATTTTTTGTATGTAGAAACACTGGGCAGTTTAATTTTTACAATAAATAAAAAACAAAAATTACACTGAATAATTCGATTTTTTGTGTTTTTTTAAATATTTTATCCTACAAATTGCAAATTATTTTCCAGAAATGAATTCTACGTTATTAATTTATCCGAAATTGATACCAAATATGACCTATTAGCTAAACGGGGCCTGTTAGAATTTTTAGAATGAACCCGGGCGGAGCGGTACTTTGACCCCCCCCTCTCGGGCCCCAGAGGGCGGGCTGCCTAATCGGTTTCATGCTTTAATCAACAAAAAAAAGGTTCTTGCACTTAACACCCTCACTAATAGAATTGCCACAGCCGGTAAGACTACCAAATGACATCAATGGAAAACCAATGCCCAATGTATTGATAGGCGATGAGGCCTTCGCTTTGTCTGAAAATGTTTTAAGACCATATCCAAGTCGTAACTTGACAGTACTGCAACGTATATATGTCGAATACCGATGGTCTCAAAGGCGGTGGGCGCGTGGAGGTAGTACGATAATGTATTACTTCACAGCTAAACCAGTATGCTACCATTGCTACCAGTGCATGAAATAAACATTAGGACTCGTTAACCATACTAGTGCCTACTATACTTCAGTACTAAATGTTTAAAAGAACTAATTGCTATTTTTAACTCAAGGGAGCAATATGAAAGTAAAAAGAAACCGTTTAAATCTTTATTCAAGTCAAACTAGGCCAGCTTCAACCCTACATATCTGACCTGAGAAGATTTAGCCCTATATGGGACCGGCAACAAACTCAGAGGGACAAATCTTTTCAAAACAAGTTAAAACAACACATAACACATCATTTCTTTATTTCACAAAAGTAAGCTTCTAATGAAACATAAGAAATCAAAATAACACTTGAAATTAAACACTTAGCTAAATGGTTAAAGAACGCGGGATTCTATAAGCTATCAGAATAATCCTTTAGGTATAAGCCTTCAGGAACGTAGCGAGTTAGGCACGAGGTTGGCTAACGAGTATGTCCGATATCTAGCGCGGTCCGATCAAGAAGAACTACCAGCGGCGGAGCCTCTCCGCTCCCGCCTCAGTCAAGTTGGCAAACCTGCTCGACCAGTCTACCAACATACCGACAAAAACGCCAACTCGTGCCTACGCTCACTCGAGAGAAACCTCTCGACGTTCCAAAGCCTTCTACCCGTCATTTTAGTTCAACAACACGCCAATAGGTGGCGTTACTCTCTACGCAACTTTATTACAACAATGCGCCAATAGACAGTGTTCAATTATGCCATTCGTACCTTTAGAATAGTTGTTGCGTTCACTGTGGCAACACTTTGTCACAGTTAAAATTCAAACATTTAAAAAAAATAAACTGTTGCTCTGTCATACAGTTGACAGAGCCAGTGTGTCAAAAACCTACCACCAGTTCACATCTACTCTCGTTGCTCTCGTTTATTTTCGCACTTTATTCAAAGCACTACTACCATTTAGGACATTAATTCATTAGTATCAGTGTTGTGTACCGGAGGAAGCCGAACTCATCCGTGGAAGGGAAAATCAGAGGTCTAAGTTGGGCGACTGCAGGTAACGATTTTACGCTTCCTCTAGCTTGCGACAGAAAGCCAGAATCACCACCAGCGGTCTTCAACGGTGACCAACGATTTGGCTCCCACAGTCTCCGGATCAAAGGTAACTTCGTCTACACATATACACACTTTAGTTTTAACTTTCATACTATTTATCTCGACTTATCCCAACTTTCTTGCTCCATCGGCCCTAAATTTCACCTTACTCTCGCCCCTTTTTTCGTTAAATACAGTCCACCTTCGCTATAGAACATTTTGGCCTTCGATCCGCATATTTTGATAAAGTACCTATGGTTTGTCGTTTCTCGTTTTGGTACTCATAGTTGCTTAGTCGAAATTGTGTTGTCATCTTTTACATTCAAAATTTAGGGTAGACTTAATAAAAAGTTCGAGGGTAAGCAAGAAAGTTGGTCGTGTAGTGGTGCTTTAATAAAATCATTCGGTCATTTATTTAATTGCGCTGGCAACATTTTTCATAATTGTCAAGTGTCAACTGTCAGCTGTCTGTCATTGAACTCATTGAAGTTGTGGAAAGTGAATTGCAGTTTGTTTTGAACATTTTTTGTGTAATTACTGCAATTTTTGTGTAGTTTTGTGTTTATTAATATGGGAGGTGGTGATAAGTCTGGCGAGAAAGATGATGCTGGTGTAGACACGGTGATGATTGCTCGTGATTATCAGGTAATGAGAATAGAGTATTTGCAAATGTTGTCGGATGCTGAATTAGCTTTGTGTGACGAGAGTGAATTGTGTACAATTGCGAAAAACTTTCATGAAGCTCAAATAAAGCTTTTAAGTACTGCTCCGCGAAGCGAGCACCGCGAGATTTGTTCCCATACCGCGATGTTCGACTCGAAGGTTAGGGCAGTGAGATCGCGTTTGCAGAATAGGAAGCAGGCTTTTGCTGCGGCTTCCGGGGTGTCGGGGACGCCGCAGCCGGTCTTGCCGAAGTTGCCGAAGTTACAAATTAAAGCTTTCGATGGGAAAATTGAAAGCTGGGTAACGTTCATACAGTTGTTCAATTCTTTAGTAGATAAGCGAACAGACATTGCCCCTGTTGAAAAATTACACTATTTACTGTCGAGTGTGCAGAATGAGGCCTATGACCTTATAAAAAATTATCCTGTCACCGATGACAATTATAAGGTAGCATATGAGGCGCTGTACAAGCAATATAATAAAATTAGATTAATTGCTACAACTTATTATGACAAGCTTGTTCAGTGTGAACCTGTGAAGGCATCCCGGGCTAGTGACTTACAGCGGGTTCATCGGGTTTTCACTGAAAATCTGTCCATTTTGAAAGGTTTCGACTTGCCGGATAAGAATTTCTTACTCATTCAATTACTGTGGTCAAAGCTGGATAGGGGCACGAAGGAGCAGTTTGAATTAGAGCATAACTCATCCCGGAGTTCAGTAAATTGCATGATTTTGTTGAAAAAAGATACCGGGCGCTAGATGCTGCAGGGTCAACAGGCTTTGTTGCTAGTACTCCTCAGCCTAGTAGTAGTAAGTCTTCTAGTAAGCCAAAGATGGCCTTGGTGGTCACTGCTCCAACGTGTGTAGTCTGTAAGCAGGCTCATAGCCTTGTATCTTGTCCAACTTTTCTAAAATATGACCCCGCTGATCGGTTTAAATGTGTAAAAGAAAATAAGTTGTGTATTCTATGTTTGTCGGGGTCTCATTCTGTCAAGTCCTGCAAGTCAAAGCAGCGGTGTGAGCAGTGTCGTTTCTCCCACCATACGCTGTTACATTTCAATAATGCAAATGTGCCTGCCTCCCCGGCTGTGGATGTAAATAGCTCGAAGCATCCGTCTGACACATCTAATCCGCTGGTAATGGTGGCAAGTAATGTTGCAGCCTCTTCTTTGTTTGCAACTGCCAAGGTTTTGGTGAAGAATGCCCATGGCGGCTTGGTAGAGGTAAGGGCTTTGCTCGACTGTGCCAGTGCTTGCAATTTTGTAAGCGAGGCATGTGCAAAGAAGCTTGGTCTCCGGGCAGAATATGGAAAGCATGTCGTGACTGGTATTGGTGAAGTGGTGTCCAAGCCCGGTGGCACATTGTCATGTACCGTCTCGTCCAGGCTTGGAAATTCTGATACCGCTATTTCAGTAGAGGCTTATTTGTTGCCAAAAATTTGTCCGGAAATGCCAACGGATCATGTTGATGTCTCATCATGGCGCCATATCAGGGGCTTAGAGTTGGCTGACCCTCATTGGCACATTCCAGGACCTGTTGACTTGCTCCTGAACGTTAACATTCTCGCTTCTTCGTTGCGCCCTGGGTTAACCCATGGGGCCCCTGGCCAGGCGACTGCCCTCAACACCATTTTCGGGTGGATTTTGATGGGTGACGCAGGCGACTGTGCTACGGACATTTGTCGTCCTCGGTTCCGTGGTAACAATTGTCAACTGGTCGTGGGCAGGTTATCGATTGACGACTCTATTAAGAGGTTTTGGGAGTTGGAAGATGTCAGCTCTCCGAACACCGTCATTTTGTCGAAGGAGGATCAGCTGTGCGAAGAATATTTTCTCGCTAACTTTCGTCGCACAGAAGAAGGTAGATTTGTCGTTCCTCTACCTTTCGCTGACCATTCCAATAAACCCACCTTTTCGGGCTCTCGAGCCATCGCTCTCAAGAGATTTTCGTCGCTGGAGCGGAAGTTACTGAGTAACTCCGACTTCTATAGAAACTATGTAGCCTTTATGAAGGACTACGAAAGCTGTCGCCACCTTGAGGAGTGTGACCCTCGGGGGGTGGATGTGGGGAAGTTCTTCTACATTCCCCACCATGGAGTATTGAGGCCCTCGTCAACCAGTACTCCTCTCCGGGTCGTTTTTGACGCCAGTGCCAAGGACAGCCGAGGCATCTCGCTAAATGATGCGCTACTGCCAGGCCAGAAGCTGCAAAACAACATTTTCCACTTGCTCCTTCGTTTTCGGTGGCATAATGTTGTATTCACGGCCGACGTCAAGCAAATGTATAGACAAATTTTAGTGTCCCCGGAAGATGCTGAATATCAGCGTATCCTGTGGCGTCCGTCTGTCAATGAGCCTGTCCGGGACTATCGGCTGCTGACCGTTACTTACGGCGTTTCGTCCGCTCCTTACCAAGCTCTCCGCACCATTGCCCAGTTGGCGAGGGAATCGAGGGAAGAATATCCTTCTGGTTCAGCAGTTTTAGACCGCGACATCTATGTCGACGACGTGGTATCTGGAGCGCATTCTGTCGAACAAGCACGGAAGCTTCGTTCGGAGTTGTCGACGATATTAGCTTCTGGCGGTTTCCATTTGCGGAAGTGGCCGTCGAACCACCAGGAGTTCTTCGACGGTGTCCCCTCCTCAGACTTGTATTCTGAGGACTTTCGGGAGTTCAACTCCATTGGGGACATCTCTCTAAAAATTCTTGGCCTCTCGTGGTTACCTCAGGCGGACGACTTCACCTTTCAAGTCGCTGTCGAAGATCGTCGGTGCACTAAACGTACCATCCTCTCAGATATTGCTCGGATCTTTGACCCTCTGGGCCTGCTCTCACCTGTGACGTTCTTCGCGAAGTACCTCATGCAGCTGCTGTGGGTCTCAGGTGTCTCATGGGACGACGACGCGCCAGAGAACCTTGCATCCGAATGGCGAGAGTACAAAGCGCAGCTGCCCTCTCTGAAGTCTGTGTCGGTCCCGCGTCGTATGGTCAAGGACTTCGTTTCGCTCGAAGTTCACGGGTTCTGCGATGCCTCAGAGCGAGGGTTTTGCGCGGTGGTTTACGTCCGAACGACAGGCGAGGACGGAACGCAGTACGTCCAGTTGGTCTGTGGTAAATCGAGAGTGGCACCCCTGCGTAAGTTGTCGATACCGCGTCTGGAGTTGCTGGCCGCGGTACTGCTTGCAGACCTGGTGGAGTCGGTCGCAACAGCTCTGGAGCCTCTCCACAAAATCGATAAGGTACAGGCGTGGTCTGACTCTAGCGTTGCGTTGACTTGGATAAAGTCTTGCCCTTCAAAGTGGAAAACTTTCGTGGCTAACCGCGTGAGCCACATTCAGGAAATTATTCCTCCCGATTGTTGGCGACACGTGAGGACTGGCGACAACCCAGCCGACTGTGGGTCGCGGGGGCTCTTGCCGGACGACCTGGTCCACCATAGTAACTGGTGGACGGGTCCATCTTGGCTCGTGCTGGACAAGCCTGACTGGCCTAAGTCAACGTTGTTAGTCGACGTGGATGTTCTACATGAAGAGCGTAAGGTGACAGTCCTCACTGTCTCAGTGCAGGAGACGTGGACAGACAACCTTATGACTAAGTTCTCGGCACTGACGACACTCCAACGTGTCCTCGCCTATTGTCTTCGTTTCGTGCACAACGTGAGAAATCGAAAGACGCCCAACAACTTGTTGGACGGCCCTTTAACACCCCTGGAGATTAAACAGGCGCTCATGTTCCTCGTGCGTTCTGTTCAACAACACCACTTTGCTTCGGAGATCGAGAAAGTGAAAAACAATCTTTTGAACTCTCTCCCGAAGGCATTTAAGAAATTGTCTCCATTCCTCGATGACGCGGGTCTCTTGAGGGTGGGCGGACGCCTGTCGCGAGCTTCTCTCGAATTCGATGTTAAACATCCCCTGTTGCTACCTCGCGACGATCGTCTTACCTCCCTCTTGATCGACGAGTACCATAAGCGTTTCATGCACCCAGGCGTCCAAACGCTTCATAATTTGCTGGCGCAGCATTTCTGGATACTGTCCCCAAAGCGAGCTATCCACGCAGTCACGTCAAAATGCATGAAATGCTTCCGTGTTCGACCACTCGGTGCTCCTGCGCCGTTCATGGGCGATTTGCCGTCTTATCGGGTAGCCCAGCTCAAAGCGTTCTTGAGTGCTGCTGTCGACTTCGGTGGACCTTTTGACATAGCTCTGGGTCGCGGGCGAGGCAATAAGACCTACAAGGGTTACATTTGCGTTTTCGTGTGCACCTCGACGAAGGCTGTGCACACGGAGCTCGTCACTGAGCTGTCCTCAGACGCGTTTCTCGCCGCGCTTCGCCGCTTCGTCGCGCGTCGTGGTCGGTGTAATCGGTTGGTGTCCGACCAGGGGAAGAATTTTGTCGGTGCGAGCAATATTCTGCAACGTCTCGTAGGAGATGCTGCTACGCATAGCGAGATTAAATTCGAGTTTAATCCGCCAGGCAGCCCTCACTTCTCAGGTCTCGCTGAGGCCGGTATCAAGGCTGTCAAAACACATTTAGCTCGAGTCATCGGTAGTCAGAGGTTGACGTACGAGGAGTTCCTAACAATCTTGACTCAGGTTGAGGCTCTTCTTAATTCAAGACCCCTGACTCCTCTTAGTACCGATCCTAATGACTTATCGGCCCTCACTCCGGGCCATTTTCTCACGACGGAGCCCTTATCTGTCGTACCCGAGGAAGATCTCTCGGATGTTCGGCTGGGCCCACTTCAACGGTGGAAGTTGCTGCAGAAAATGCACCAAGACTTTTGGACCAAGTGGTCAAAAGAATACATGCATACTCTGCAGCAGCGAATGAAGTGGCACGACAAACAAACCGACGTCCAAATCGGTACTCTCGTGCTCGTAGTCAACGAGCAGACAGGGCCCATGAAGTGGCCTCTGGGTCGCATTGTCGACACTCATCCCGGGTCCGACGGGATTTGTCGTGTGGTGACGGTGCGCACAGCTACCGGACTGTACAAACGACCCGTGGTCAAGCTGTGCCCCTTACCCGTTTAATCGCTCTTCGAGCGCTACCATTGTGTCGTCTATTTTTGTATAGTCTTAGTATTATTTTTTCTAAGTTTACTTCTATCGTCTTTGTTTTCGTCTAGTCAAAATACTAGTGTATTTTGGTGGGCGGAATGTTCAATTATGCCATTCGTACCTTTAGAATAGTTGTTGCGTTCACTGTGGCAACACTTTGTCACAGTTAAAATTCAAACATTTAAAAAAAAATAAACTGTTGCTCTGTCATACAGTTGACAGAGCCAGTGTGTCAAAAACCTACCACCAGTTCACATCTACTCTCGTTGCTCTCGTTTATTTTCGCACTTTATTCAAAGCACTACTACCATTTAGGACATTAATTCATTAGTATCAGTGTTGTGTACCGGAGGAAGCCGAACTCATCCGTGGAAGGGAAAATCAGAGGTCTAAGTTGGGCGACTGCAGGTAACGATTTTACGCTTCCTCTAGCTTGCGACAGAAAGCCAGAATCACCACCAGCGGTCTTCAACGGTGACCAACGATTTGGCTCCCACAGTCTCCGGATCAAAGGTAACTTCGTCTACACATATACACACTTTAGTTTTAACTTTCATACTATTTATCTCGACTTATCCCAACTTTCTTGCTCCATCGGCCCTAAATTTCACCTTACTCTCGCCCCTTTTTTCGTTAAATACAGTCCACCTTCGCTATAGAACAGACAGCGTTACTCTCTACGCAACTTTATTTATTTCGTTACAACCAAATAATACGTAGCTCAACATTGCTAATCGATTTTATACAGGCGTCTAAAATAATGAACTATAACGCTGCAATACGTCTTTCTGGTGTCAGGGTCCGACACGGCCGTCCTGCGCTACACACGTCCTCGTGTGTGGGTGTATGCATTTGATTCTGTAACAAAATACTCGGCACAGTATCTCATCGCTCGGTCATTCCTGACCCACAATTTGGGTCTCTCAAATTACTATTAAAATCAAACTTTGTTATCAATCCAACCAGAACAAATGATTGTTCAAAATTACTTTAACAATCCTCAATTCTCTAGTCAAAAATAGTCCATCGAGCAACAACTTAATAAAAATAATCAGTAATCATCGCCGCTATCTAGCGGATACACTCCATTAATCATCGTCTCCATCTGGCGGATACTCTCAAATTTATGTGAAAACAGAACAATCTCAAACATCAAAAACACAAATCACAACAGCTCTAATTCATTGCTCGACAGTATCACTACCATTGTCATCAATATCAATTTACGGGGAAATCATCTGGCATTAACAATTTACGGGGAAATCAAATGTCAAATGTGATAATAATCATTGTAGGACATCTTAAAATAAATAGCACTCTGACTTAATAATGCCAATTTTACTCATATGAACACAGTACATCAACGGGAATTCATTTTTAACAAAACAACACCAGTCCTTCGGTGCATTGCCAGTCCTTCGGCAGATACCAGACCCTCGTCAGAAGTAACCATCTAAGCCGCGTAAGTGCTACTCCTTGCAAAGAGCATTCTGCACATAAAAAGCAGACCACGTGCACCTCTTACATGCTCCGGCACTTCTGATGCGGTCACTAAACAATACCCAGTCTATCTACAGCAAAACATTAGTGCCCAGTCCATCGGGCGTGCCTTCAGTCCATCGAAAGCAAAACAGTAGTGCCCAGTCCATCGGCCGTGCCTTCAGTCCATCGAAAGCAAAACAGTAGTGCCCAGTCCATCGGGCTTGCCTTCAGTCCATCGAAAGCAAAACAGTAGTTCCCAGTCCATCGGGCGTACCTTCAGTCCTTCGAAAGTACAAGCTTTCAGTCCGTCGAAAGCAAAAACAATGTTAAGAGTGAATTCCAAAAAGAAAATAAAAAAAAGCGTTACAATCATGTAACTTAGAATCACTGACACTATCAGCGTCAACTGATCGACTGAAACTGAACATTACTGATCAAATCACTAAAGATCGCTTTCTACTTTAGCTTTAACAACAAAAACTCGCTCAACACTTCTATACAGAAGTTTAACATCTCAAAATAATCCCAACGAAATGGGAACTGCTCACCAGATTAATAAAGCATGATGCACGCGACCAAGTCAAAGGTGGTGGTGGTGAAGTCCGACCCAAGCACGAAGGCTGATGCTTTCCAACTTGCAGTTGCCGTTGCTGCGGCAGATGGCGAGATGCACGATGTGGTTCATCATAGCTGGCTATTACTGAAATCATCATTAGCACGGCATCAGGTTTATCATGTAAGCAGGATAAACTCAAAGGTTTATTAAATGTAATGTAGCAGACACAAAAAAACATGTTTCCAATGTATACGGGACTTCAAAAATCTCAGAATAAAATTTTAACTTCAATGAGTGCGTTTTATTTCATTCTATGAACAAACAAACATGTGTTCCAAAAATAAGTAACACGGTAAAATGGGCCAATACGAAAAGTGACAGCTAATTAGTTACGTTAGACTGTTATGCTTCGCCATTATACTGAAAATAAAATTCACTAATAAACAATTAGAACGAAACCTGTCCTTTTATTTCCAAATATCCAGCACAGATGATACTGCACAGCTGCTTCTGTGTCACGGGCGTAATGGTGTCTGCAAGTTCGCTCGGCTCTGGCTGCAGGACACTGTAACATTAATTTTCATATGCGTAGCTCATGTTTCCATAGTATGCACGATTTGTGATCTATCACGGCATTACGGGCAATAATTTGTAGCAATTTTACTAATTACTAAACAGGATTACAGGAGGAATTACAGGATCAATTTCTAACGGTGCATTGTATTTAAAAAAAAATATTTTTGAGGGTAGAAGCACAAGTGAGCGATGAAATAATATCACGTCGTGATAGCCGATATTTGGTTGTAATTAGCAACATGGATTTCACTTCAAAATAATTCAAGATCACTTCGATTTAAATGGATTATAAAAATTCATTGTATCTTCATAAAAAAATCAATTATTGAGGGTAGATTCACAAGTGAGCGATAAAATAATATCACGTCGTGATAGCCGATATTTGATTGTAATTAACAAGATGGATTTCACATCAAAATAATTCAAGATCACTTAGATTTAAATGGATTATAAAAATTAATTGTATTTTCATGAAAAATCAATTATTGAGGGTAAATTCACAAGTAAGCGATGAAATAATATCACGTTGTAATAGCTAATACTCGGTTTTAATTAACAGTATGGATTTCAAATCAAAATAACTCAAGATCGCTTCGATTTAAATGGATTACAAAAATGAATTACAAAGAAACGTAACGATCCCAGAGATGAAGTCACGTAACGACCGCTATGCTCGACTGCCTCAATCACAATTTTATTCACAATTTCACAATAATTCTCACCAAATAACAATGAATTACACTCACCTTTCAATCAAGGTTAGACACGTGAGCTTACCATTACCACGTGTCCAGATTATGGAATGTAGGTCACTAGAAATACACCACGCTCCCAGGTGGCTGTGTAAGCAATACATGATACCTTGGCAATCCCACTTGCTGATGTCGAATACCGATGGTCTCAAAGGCGGTGGGCGCGTGGAGGTAGTACGATAATGTATTACTTCACAGCGAAACCAGTATGCTACCATTGCTACCAGTGCATGAAATAAACATTAGGACTCGTTAACCATACTAGTGCCTACTATACTTCAGTACTAAATGTTTAAAAGAACTAATTGCTATTTTTAACTCAAGGGAGCAATATGAAAGTAAAAAGAAACCGTTTAAATCTTTATTCAAGTCAAACTAGGCCAGCTTCAACCCTACATATCTGACCTGAGAAGATTTAGCCCTATATGGGACCGGCAACAAACTCAGAGGGACAAATCTTTTCGAAACAAGTTAAAACAACACATAACACATCATTTCTTTATTTCACAAAAGTAAGCTTCTAATGAAACATAAGAAATCAAAATAACACTTGAAATAAAACACTTAGCTAAATGGTTAAAGAACGCGGGATTCTATAAGCTATCAGAATAATCCTTTAGGTATAAGCCTTCAGGAACGTAGCGAGTTAGGCACGAGGTTGGTTAACGAGTATGTCCGATCTCTAGCGCGGTCCGATCAAGAAGAACTACCAGCGGCGGAGCCTCTCCGCTCCCGCCTCAGTCAAGTTGGCAAACCTGCTCGACCAGTCTACCAACATACCGACAAAAACGCCAACTCGTGCCTACGCTCACTCGAGAGAAACCTCTCGACGTTCCAAAGCCTTCTACCTGTCATTTTAGTTCAACAACACGCCAATAGGTGGCGTTACTCTCTACGCAACTTTATTACAACAATGCGCCAATAGACGGCGTTACTCTCTACGCAACTTTATTTATTTCGTTACAACCAAATAATACGTAGCTCAACATTGCTAATCGATTTTATACAGGCGTCTAAAATAATGAACTATAACGCTGCAATACGTCTTTCTGGTGTCAGGGTCCGACATATATATATAAATATCGTTCAAACTTCAACGTTTGACGATTTGCCTGGCGACGTTTGGCATATCAAATAAGTAGGGTGTGATATTCCTAGGCAGATCATGAAACGCCGACATTTCATGATCTGCCTAGCGAACACCAGTCATTTTGTGCAAACCTTAAGGTGTGATATTCCTAGGCAGATCATGAAACGCCGGCATTTCATGATCTGACTAGCGACCACCAGCCATATCGTGTAAAGCGCAATATTTATCGAATAAAGTAAGGGACCAAAGAAATTGCTTGACAAACGTTACGTTTTTGGACGCTACGTTATTTTAGTACGCATTCTATTCAAAAGGAACGTATTGTGCGACGTATTAGTCAGATCATGTAATGGCGTCGTTTGATGATATGCCTAGGAATATCTCGATCAATTATTTTACGATGCACCCGGTATGAAGCTAGGAATATCAACGAATGCATTGCTCTGATCGATCTGCCGTCTCTTTCATAAGGCAGATCGTGATATGCGTGGGTTAATCTTAGATCAGGAAATGGTGGCGTTTCATGTTACGCCTAGGATTACGATTTTACGATATGTCGCCGACATACTTGACGACCGGTCTGGCCTAGTGGGTAGTGACCCTGCCTACGAAGCCGATGGTCCCGGATTCGAATCCCGGTAAGGGCATTTATTTGTATGATGATACAGATATTTGTTCCTGAGTCATGGTTGTTTTCGTTGTATTTAAGTATTTATATATTATATATATCGTCGTCTGAGTACCCACAACACAAGCCTTCTTGAGCTTACCGTGGGGCTTAGTCGATTTGTGTAAAAAATGTCCTACAATATTAAAAAAAAAAAAATACTACAACTTATTTAAGGTACGTCATGTTATATTTTGAAAATAAAAACAAGAAATTAAATTGACATTTAACATAAAATCTATTTATATTTTTACTTTACTTTTAAGAAATGCTATCAAATCAATGTTAAACCACTATTTAACTTTACTTAGAATTTAGAAACTGCGTAACAATAATAGAGCTAAAACCGGTCACATAATAGCACTGCCTGAACAACATGAATCTAAGGTCAAAAATATTACTTAAAACAAAGTATTTCACTTTCAATCTTGTTCGAAACCTCGAAAATATTAATCGAGATCTCGACCGATATTGCATATATCGAGATTTCCTGTCAACTAGATTAAATCTCGAAAATACGTGTGAGATCTCGACCGAGATTGCATATATCGATATTTCCTGTCAACTAGATTAAATCTCGAAAATACGTGCGAGATCCAGATCGCATCCCCTAATCCTAGCTGAATTGGTTGTCTTACTTACTCTTACTCTATAGAATGTCCAATTTAACTAGAACCATAAATGGCTCAACAATCACGGAGCGTGACTACAAATGGCTCATGTTCTGTATAATCCTGCCTTACAAAGACGTTAATATTTAGATATGTCATTGTCATGTCTATACTTCGTTTTTAAGCATTATTGAAAAAAAAAATACTTACTTGATACTTGACTTAGTATTAACCACTAAGTACATAAATAGGGTAAATTCGACAGTAACATCGAGTTCCGTAAACGTAAACCGGGTCAAAAAGTTCAATCGCAATAGGGTAATTCGTCAGTGGCCACCCCCAATCAAGAATGAATTCTATTCGCCTATAAATAGAATTCATTTTGGTATAAGGTGGCCAGTTATTGAAGCCTTATACTAAAATGAATTCTGTTTATAGGTGAATAGGATTCATTTTTAGTTTAGGGCGGCCAGTTATTAAAAGTGGCCAGTTAGTGGCGAATTACCCTACTTAGGGCCACTTGCACCATTCACTAACCCAGGGTTAACTGGTTAAACCATGGAGTTACCATAGTTACCAGTATAATTTGACACTTGGTTAACGGTTTAACCGATTAACCCCGGGTTAGTGGAATGGTGCAAGTGGGCCTTAGTAGTAGTAGTAAAGGTGGGATCAGACGGTTCACTCGGATGAATGTTCACTTGAGTGAATGGTTCATTTTCCTTTCATTCCACGTTTACACGGCTGCTAGAAAGATTATTAATTTTTTCTTTTCTTTCACTATGGCGTCGAATGAAGTTGTGCGTCTTGGTATACGTTTTTTATGTATATATAGGTATTTTTTAGTGTCCGACCGAAACATGTTTTTTTGCCGAAACCGAAACCGAATGTTCAGCTTGGCTCTAATTTCGGCCGAAACCGAAACCGAACCTTTTGTAGACTTGTTAAAATCGTTGAAAAATTGTCATAAAATCGCTTTTACACACATATTATGGGGCTGTCAACACCCAATGTCCTTGAAATTGATGTTACTTAAGCAGTTTTTTAAGAAAATTACTAGAGTTAGACCAAGATAATTCTGCAACGATTTTGATAACACACGCAGTGCAAGTGTTATTTTAAACGTCAAAACTTCTGTGAAATTGTGACGTATAGATAACATTTGCACTAGTTGCACTGCATATGCTATCAAAATAATTGTAGAACTTTCTTGGTCTAACTCTATTCATTCACCAGTCAAGCCAACATGTAGATACAGGGTCAACCAAAAACGCGAGCGCAGCGAGCGCGAATTTTTTGTTGACAATATCGCAAGGCCGGGTACCGTACTTTACCTGGGCCTAAACGTCCGAAGTGCCCCAGTGAGGCGAACTTTCATGCGAAGTCAAAGCCGTGCTTCAGGCTGCAGGATAAGTAGTTGAGCACAGACTCCAACCAATGTCTAATTCCGGGATTACGCGAGGAAGATGATGAGTTTTCTTATCATTCTTTTCCCCAGACCCAGTAACATACGACAGTGCTATCTCATTTACTCCGATACAATTGTATCTGAGTAGATGAGTGTCTAATTAGACAGTGTGCGCGTTATAGGTATTAACAGCCTCTTAAGACTGCATCGACCGTCTATATAGTGGCGCCCTCATTAGTGGAATTGTGTTTTATAATAAACCAATTCATTTCTGTACCTATACATGAATCAGTATATAGTATAGGTACATATTAATATTGTTGTCCTACTTATTCCCCAACTTTTGGTCTTTGTCACATAGTTTAGTTTCATAGTACGAAGTACCATTTCGTAAGTTTCGGCCCGGCCGAAAGTTTCGGCCGTTTTTTGGCCGAAACCGAAACTACAGCCGAAACATGATTTTTTGGCCGAACCTGGCCGAAACCGAACCTTCGGTCGGACACTAAAATAAACCCAATATTAAAAGTCCACGACGTGCTTGTGTTCAGCTATCGCTTTACAAGAGCTTATAAAAACCGTACAATTTTAGTCGTCATATTTAGCTCCTAATACCTGCGATACTGGCGAAATAGTCCCACTGGACTGAAGCCATAATTTACAAGGGGTTGGTCTGTGTTTACAAAAGCAGAAGAAGAAGAAGGATACCACCCAAAACTACAAAAATGTAAGTTGCACAAAACAACAATACTTTATTTGCAGAAAAAATATAGTTTCGTGCAGTTCGTTAACTTATCTGACTGTTTTTTTTCAATCGTTCAAATGTAGTACAAATGCGCATGTTAATCGAATATCGTACATTGCTCAGAACCAAAGGTTCGCGAACCGGGAATACGACGGGCCTCTCGGAGCGCGGAGGTACTTACGACGCGCAATGGGAGGCCCTCGCAGAGGCTCTAAGGGAGCACGGGCCGGAAAAGTCGGTGCAAGCGTGGAAAGTAAATATGATTCCCATAACTAGGATCGCTCTGTGACTTGTCTTCAAAGAAGTCTTTCTAAACATGACTTTCGACAAACTTTCGGTTGTTTTCAATGGTGTCTATTCTCTCATCAAATTTTTTTTGTAAAAAAAGGGGAAGGGGGAATGGTGTAGGCACACGAATGGATCATAATCATAATCATAATCATTTATTGCAGCCATGGTATTATTACAAGGTGTTCTTATTTAAGCCAGTACATACATGGACCCTACTAGGGCGTGGCAATATTTAAAACTATAACTAATCTAAGACTAAGTTGTAACAAACGTAGGATAAAGATAGAATATAACATATTCGGACAATACACATAATAATTATAACAGTTGAGCATCGTCTTTACTAGTATTTGGGCTAACTGTCCATGAACTCTTGTAGAGTATATGGACATTCAATTGTTAGGTAAGATTTTAGTTTGTTTACGAAGGTTGGGTAGTTGGTTATGTTCTTTATGTTCTGAGGTATACGGTTATATATTTTAATTGACATTGAGTAGGGGCCTCTGTTAAACATTTTCAGGTTGGCGGGGATAGCTTGGACTAGTTTGTTACGATGGCGTAGATTATGGATTGGCGGGTTGGGATTTTCAGGATTGTCAAATATTTTTTTATATTTTCGCACAAACTTGCAGGTCTCCAGTATGTATAGTGATGTGAGGGTGAGTATATTTAATTTTGAGAAGTATGGTCTGCAACTTACGTCGTTTCTTATGTTACAGATAACCCTTATACATCTTTTTTGCAGGAGAAATAAATTGTTGATATTTACACTATTGCCCCACAAAATTATTCCATACTGGAGCCAAGATTGGGCAAAAGCATGATATGCGCAGGTAGCGGTCTTTATGTTTGTATTTATAAGTATTTGTCTAAGGGCATAGGCAAATCTCGACAACTTAGTAGAAATTTTTTCAATATGGGCTTTCCAATTAACATTTTCATCGATATTAAATCCGAGGAGGGAGCAAGTGTTTGTAAGTTGTAGTTTGTCATTTCGGTAGGTATAATTAATTTCTAAGGCTAATCTCTGATGTGGTCTGAATTGAATTAGGTTAGTTTTTTGTAGGTTTATGTTAAGATTGTGATCTTGAAGCCAAGGTAGAATTGTGTTAAATATAGTGTTTAAGCTGGTTGTAGCTTCATTTGTGTTTGTACTAGGAAATATTATAGAAATGTCGTCCGCGTAAAGTAGAGATTTAATGTTTATTGAGTCTAGTATTTTTGGCAAGTCATTAACATAAATTAGAAATAAAATGCAACCTAACACGCTTCCCTGAGGAATTGAGCACGTCACGTTTAATGTGGATGATCGGACTTTGGATAAAGTTTTTGTGTCGTCGTCGTAAAATTCAACTTCTACTATTTGTTGGCGGTTATTAAGGTAGGACCTAAACCAATCGTTCGCTGTACCACGAACGCCTACGCCGTACAGTTTGTTTATAAGAATATCATGCCGGAATCTATCATATGCCTTGCTCATGTCCAGGAGCAGGCCAAAGGCATATTTCTTGTCATCTATTAGTTTTAAAGCTTCTTGAATAAATGTGTATACTGTCAGTGTTGTAGACCTTTGTTTTCTAAAGCCGTATTGACGCTCATCAAAAATATTAAATTTGTTACAGAAAGAAGTAAGACGGTTAGCCATTAGTTTCAAAGATCTTTGAAAATGTACTAAGTAAAGCAATGGGACGGTAATTTTGGCTATCAGAAAGGTCTCCTTTTTTATATATTGGTTTTATGAGTGAAATTTTCAAGCGCTCCGGGAAAATACCAGAGGAGAAAGACTGGTTTATAAGGACTGTGAGAGGAATAGTCATCTCTTCGGCACATGATTTTACAAGTGAAGGGGGAATTTCGTCAATCCCATAGCTTGTTTTATTTTTTAGTTGTTGGATACATTTAAACGTCTCGGAGGGATCTACAGGCGATAGGAAAAACGTGTTGCTGGTTGGGTCAATGACAGGTCGGCCGCGCGGTATATTATTAGTATTTGTAAAACCTACGGAAGCAAAAAATGTATTAAAAGTATTGGTCACTAGCTGTGGATCGTATGTTATGCTATCATTTATGCTTAGGCTCATATTATCATATTTTTTTGGTTTTGTTTTATTTGTCTGTTCAGCAACAATTTGCCACACTGTTTTTACCTTATTTTTGGATTTGTTTATTTTATTAATGTTGTTTATTTTTTTTGAGATATATACAGATCGTTTCAGGATTTTATCATAGGTTTTAAAGTGCTGTTTTAAGATTGGGTCATCAATTTGTGTCATTAATATTTTTAAATGGCGTTTGTGTTCAGATGAAGCTTTTATACCGCGGGTTAACCATTGCCTTTTTGGTTTGGGTTTCGGTTTAAAATGAATTTTTGGGATGCATTGGTCAAGCAGGTTTATAATTTTATTATGAAATTGGTCAAAATTTTCATTTATTGTGTTATGTGATTTAATTATGCATGTGTAATCTGTGTTTTGTAGTTCTATTTTGAATTTAGATATGTTTCTTTCAGTGTAAAGACGGGTCTTATAAGAGTATTGATTTCGTCGTCCTTTTGTCTTATCCGATATGGTTTGTGAAGTTACTAAGACTCCTCTATGGTCTGAAAAGCCAAGCTCAACGACATCAATCCTCATGTTATTTACGTCAAAGTTCGTGAATAAAACATCGATACATGTTTTCGAATTCGGCGATATTCTTGTCGGTTCTTTTACGTATTGGTGAAAATTTGCATTTCTGAAGGTATGTAATAAGTTTTGAGATAGAGTTGTTGCTTTTAGGACGTCGACGTTTATGTCTCCTCCAATAATCACGTTTTTTTTACTGTACTTTATATTTACGAGTTGTAGGAGCTTATCTAATTGTTCAAAGAATACGTCGGGTCTTCGTGAGTTATTAGGCCAATATATAACGATTAAAATCAAATTTGGTTTACGAATCTCAATTGCACAGGTTTCAAAAATACATTCTATACATAACTTATTTATATCTGCCAACTCTAGGTATTCTATAGTATCCTTTAGGAATATACAAACACCGCCACCTTCGTGGCATGACCTGCAGTAGTAACTAGCTAAATTATATCCTTCTAGTTTTAATAAATCAAGTTTAGACATAGAGATCCAAGTCTCTGAAATACATATTGCTTCAATAAACTGCTTATCATCTATAAGTGATTCAATTAGTTGAATTTTGTTTTTAACACTACACATATTTTGGTACAGTATAGCTGATTGGTTTGGTTTAGGGACGAAAATTTTTGACAGATGGTGCTGGGGGCGGCGATTGGGTTCTTAATGGCGGGAGTTCTTCTCTGTTGTGTGCAGCAGCAGCAGTGCTCCGAGGTAGTGATTCTGCGTGTAGACTCGTTGTGGGTGTGGTCATGTCTTTATTTTCATTAGCGGGATGTGTTTCTACGAGGGGCATTTCCTTCCCATTTACAAACAGTTTATTATTGCGTATCACTGCGCTTTGTCCAGCTTGACGAGCTTCTCGTAGTTTTTCTCTTAGTAGTAGTCTGTTTTGAAGGCTATCACGATCAAGGAACTCTGAGACAAAGAGTCCTGTGTTTTTAAAGTATGACGCGTTTTCTATTATATATTTCGTCATCCTTTTGCTTAGGAGTTCTATTGCAATAGGGCGTCTAGAGCCTCTACGGCCCATTCGCCAGATCTCTTCAATTTGTCCTGTTAGATCTATGTTATAGATGTCATAAAATAGATGTAGTATTTGATTTATAAGCACGGATTCAGATTCGCGGTCGTATTCATTTAAACCGTAGAGCACCAGCCTTCTCGTGTATTCAGCTCGAGTTGGTCCTGTGAAATTCGGATTTAAGCTATCCCTTATATTGTTTTTGTTGGTATTTAATCGGTCCAAGTACGAGCATTTTAATTTGTCTTCTAATAATTGTGTTTGATATTTTAAGGCTGCCATTTCTCGTTCGAGAGTTGAAATTTTCCTATTAGTTTCATCAATGCGTTGAGAATTAGAGTTTGATGTTCTTAAAATGTTGCCTGTTTGCATATTTGTTGCATCGACTGTTAGTTTTATGTTATTTAAGTCCGTGAATAATGTAGCGTATTTTTGAAATAGATCTGAGATATTTGCTTCTATTCTATCAGCTAGGTTGGTAAATCGTTGCTCTTGTTGTTCAAGCTTGAGTGTCATTTGAGATCTGAAACTTCTTAATTCAGTCAGTATGATATCAGACACTATTTCATTGTTCTTTTTTAGACTTATATCCGGGTCTTTACGGGAGTCTATTAGCAAACTGTCGTCGAGGCTGTATAATGTGTGACCTTTATTCCGTATTGTAACATTGGAGTCATCTGAGTCTGTGTCTGAAAGTTGCTCGCAGTCGTTCGTTAACACGTAATTATGCAATGTGTTTTTAATTGGCGTGCTTGTAAGACCTGTTTTTGGAGCATTGCATCGACATAATTTGCAGGTCCAATTTGATTTTCTTTCAATTGACATTAGGTAAATCAAATAATCCATGATATACATTGGCACAGGGAAGGTCGTAAGTACGCGCACAGGCACAGCATGTGAGACGATCCCGTTTCGGTAGTGTCTTGTGACACCTGGCGCATACATCCGCTGTGCTGCACGTTGCTACATCGGTATGCAGGTCTGGAGGTTTCGTGGAGTCATCTTTCGGCATGATGACAGGAAAATTTTAAAAATTTCAGTCGCGCATTTAGCACTATTTGCGGTTTATTACTTCGATAAAAACACTAGTATACTTCCCAGATGTTATATTATTACTTTTGGTGGCGTTGTAAATACTATTTGACGATTTAGATAGTTAAAATATTTATTATTTACGGGAACAATATTTATACGTGACAGTTGACATTGACCTTAGTTACCTATTACATGTAACTTAATATAACCGCGGCTGCGCCTGCGATGCTTCAGTAAATAAATTAGTCCGTAACTTCCTACACGTGTTTCTATTTTACTTTCTCAGACTATAGGTATTAGCAACCTTCAATCTGCAACCTTTGCATATTATAATAATTATTATTTCAAAAACAGGTATTTAATATGGATAATTTTGCTTATTTATTTTAGCAGTTTATTTTTTAATACAGGGTCATCATTGAATATAATTTGGCTGCTTAATTTTAAAGTAATATTTAATATTGCATGTGTCAATTATATTATTAAGTATATTTTATCTGTCAAGACTTGGCGTGACTTGAGCCGAAAGGCTCGGGCAAATAATGCATCAGCCAACCGGCCTCGGGTCCTGACTGGTAATGCTGTGGAGATACCGGGGATCAGTCAGGACGAGCAGCTGATCCTGGCTGCCATTGGGAAGGACACCTCCGAGGGAGTGGGTCCGGAAGAATCAAGAATACTCCTCACTGGTAATGCGGTAGAGATACCGGGGATCAGTCAGGATGAGCAGCTGATCCTGGCTGCCATTGGGAAGGACACCTCCGAGGGAGTGGGTCCGGAAGAATCAAGAATACTCCTCACTGGAGTCACTGGTAATGCGGTAGAGATACCGGGGATCAGTCAGGACGAGCAGCTGATCCTGGCTGCCATTGGGAAGGACACCTCCGAGGGAGTGTGTCCGGAAGAATCAAGAATACTCCTCACTGGTAATGCGGTAGAGATACCGGGGATCAGTCAGGACGAGCAGCTGATCCTGGCTGCCATTGGGAAGGACACCTCCGAGGGAGTGGGTTCACTTTTCTTAAACCATAGAGAAATAAGTAAGCTCACTTATACAATTATAAAAATCCATATAAAGTAAGTTTAATGCATGTTTTATGAAAACTTATTACTAATAAGATTAAGCTTAATGACTATTAAGTTTTAAGCCAGTTTTGAATACATGTCTCAAGTAGCTTTAGACTCGCGAACATGCCCCCATGAAAGAACCCGCTTTCAATGCGGTTGTAACAATGTGCTTGGGGCTAGCGCAGCTTGTACCGGTTTGCTGCTAGATTTTCAATCAATCACCTTGTCAACCTTGACTTTGCCCTGGACCTCTGCAGCATGTTGACGTCCTAATTCAGCAAGTTGCAACTTTGTGATTACTGTGTCGAATTCCGCATCGCCTTCTATCACTATTTGCTTCTATGTATTCACATCATTGGTACCTAATGTCAGCCATCTTTAACTATACACAGGTACACTATAATTTACATTAAAATATTGGTTATTGTTAATGTTCCTGGGAAATTTAAGGATGCTTCACATTATAAATAGCAAGGTTCTTATGTGCAGTTATTGGTCATGAAGTGATTGGACTTATTTAACTATATTTTTACGCTTAAATAATGTTAATATTTTAGCTAGGGTTGTACATTATTTATCGACTTTGATATCGATTTATTATGATTGCTTATTCTTATTTTATCATGCTACCCCGCTTAAAACCAACAAAGTCATCTTAATTAAATAAATAAAACATATTTTATAGATTGAAGAGCCAGAAGATGACAGCACCTTATACGCAGAATATATAGACTGCCTAAACAGCACTCTTTCCGTATATGCTGACTCAGATGTTACCTATATTGCGGGATTTGTATCAAGGAAATGATCCCGCAGTATCAAATGTCAGACATGCGCTGCCTTAATGTTTGGAAATCCGAAAAGCAATTTGAAAACGCTGATTCATTTTAAGACAAGAGGTGGACTGAAATACCCATCGAAAGATGTTGAGGACATTACTAAAAAGACTGAAAAGATTATTAAACCTAACTATATCGATATGAACAGCACTGGCCAAATTGTGGTATCATTTGTGCACATTGACCTGTCAATTTAGTTCGCGAGATTCTGGAGGCAACTTTAGTAACAAAATCAGGACAAGCTCCAAAGAAGAAATATGTTTATCATGCACAATTGCAGTTTCTATTAAAAGTATTCCAGCCACAAGATACATCTGATAACTATAATAACTCAGTAGGTAGTAGATTATTGTCTGTCCCACGCCACCTCAGAAAATGGTTTGGTAGCGATCCTGGTAGTAAAACTGATCTAGTAGTGTACGTACCTACCGCGCCACTGAAAAGTGTGATGGTATCAATAGCGTAAGTATGTACTCGATGTAGGAAGTAAATGGGTAGGTGTGCATAATCGGGCCGGGGATGCGGTTGACGGCATGGTGCGAGTATAAGATGCCGTCGGCGTGGCCGTTGAAGGTGTATTTGAAGAGTGTAGTGTATACTAGATATAGTTATGTACGTATTTCATAGGATATATATAAGGACCATTTACTCATGTATTCAGAGCAGTAATAAAGCATCATTTAAGCTGAACACTCGTTTCTACTCAACTCCGAATCCTCACCTTACATGGCGATCCTGCCATATACGGTGTCGCGCGTGCGGTCAGTCACCGAGTGATATTGAGAGCTCAATTAGTTACGATGTAAACATAGCTCAAGTGGACGATTAATAGAACAATTAAATAACGTAATGCTGTTTCTCACGGTTAAGTGGTTATGCTGTTGCTGAGTCAAAGTTCATCATGGGGGCTACAAAATCAAAAGAAGAGGTTATCATCGCACAAACTGCGGCGGAGGTGACAATAAGGCTTCTGCGGGCACCGACGAACTTCGATTCCACGCAAGTACCACTAATATTATCCTGGGTACAATGCTCGTCATATTCGTCATTGGAGGAGGCTACGCCCTGTATAGAAGGTGTCAGAAAACCCACAAGAAATGGATTCGCCAGGAGGTCGCTCTAGCTGAACTGCAGTGTGCTGCTCGTACGGCTCCTATAAGTGTTTGAGTGAAGTGTTAACGGATATAACGGAGTGAAGTGTATTGGGAGACGGAGGGTGGTGGGTTACCCAGAGATCACCCACAACAACCGGGGGGGTTGTACACCCCACTAACACCACCTCCATCCTCTCCGTCTGAAACTAAAGCGCCAAATGGTTTGTTTCGAAACACCGTTTGAGAGGTTTAAGAAGCACTGTGGCAATTTCACGCATACTCGTACACAGGAAGTGCAAACCGACATTAATTCCGTCTTCTTCGACAAGTTAATGGATATAATTATGTAAGTTAGTCTGTCCATTAGACATTCCAACCCAATCGAGCAACGAGGTGACAAACCCTCCAGGGTCAGGGTCGAAATGTAAAAAAAAAGCAGTGTGTGTTATTACCTCTTGTAATGTATTATGTGTGTTTCTCATTGAATGTTATTGTGAGGTTTTACAGTCACCTGCAAAAGTATGTTACACAACGAAGGCCTCAAAAATATCTGGCACGATCTTAATTGTGGAGCCATAAGAGCGTGTCACATATTTTTGCGGCCTCCGAAGAGTAACATATTATTGCAGGTGACTGTACTCGTATTGTATTGTGTATAATATTGCCATACGATAAATAAATATAAATTTGTTATTAAATAGTATGTTTCATTTAACTAAATCAATCAAGCCCCAAACTAAGCAAAGCTTGTACTATGGATACTAGGCAATGATATATGTGGCTTTCCATCACAGCAGAGTATTTGTGCTTCAAATACAATAAGGAATTTATAAATAGAAATTCCAACCGAAATTCGCATAACTAATTTTTCTCAAACATGCAATTAAATATTGATGTTATGTTCCTTATAATAGGCTGCGAAGTATGACGTTTCAGGTGCGGCTAGGACAAAAGGTCGTTAATGGAATTTCATACACATCCTGCAGGCCTAGGCCGGCAAAGTCCTCTTTTTAGGGTTCCGTACCCAAAGGGTAAAACGGGACCCTATTACTAAGACTCCGCTGTCCGTCCGTCCGTCCGTCCGTCCGCCCGTCCGTCTGTCACCAGGCTGTATCTCGTGATCTGTGATAGCTAGACAGCTGAAATTTTCACAAATGATGTATTTCCGTTGCCGCTATAACAACAAATACTAAAAACAGAATAAAATAAAGACTTAAGTGGGGCTCCCATACAACAAACGTGATTTTTGACCGAAGTTAAGCAACGTCGGGCGGGGTCAGTACTTGGATGGGTGACCGTTTTTATAGATAATGGTACGGAACCCTTCGTGTGCGAGTCCGACTCGCACTTGGCCAATTTTTTTTAATTTTCATTTCACAGATATTTGTGACACAGCATCGTGGCATTCATCCATTAAAAAAAACTAGAGGCAGTATTTGCTTTATGGTTCGTAATGACACTCTGCCACTACGCCTATAAAAAAAAAAAATATAAAACAATGTTTGCTATAATTTGCAGTTTTATTTGTATAAAATCAACATGAACTTAATAAATAATACATTCTATAATTTTAAATTATAAATTTAACTACACAAATAATTAACATTTAAAATATTTCATCTAAACGTTAGCGGTAAAATGGTCTACTCAAACACGCGTAGTTATATTTTTTAAATTGTTATGGAGGTAAAGTTGAAAAATATTCATTCTGTTTTATTGGATTTATGGTGCGTTGTTGATTTTTTGACTTTAATATGAGTTCCGACGAAATAATGAAATTAATATTCATTGTAATCGTAGGTGTTGGAATTGGCAGCGTAAGCAGAATTGATTTTAATAACTTGCTGCCTCTGCCGCCAAGTCAAAGACGAAGTATGTATATGGTTGCTTATGGCAATTTTATTATTTGAGAAACTAAGAAAAATGGCTTACAGTTTATTAGAAACAGTTTTGTGGCATATTTTAAATGAATGTAACTACAAATTCGTCAACACTGTGGAAATTATACTTATTTACTCCATGCATAAAGCAACGATGTATGTGAAACATGATATCAACATGAAAGACTATGTAAAATTATGTGACGAAAACGACAGTCAGACGGATACAAGGCGAAAAAATCAAAGATACATGAAAATATACGGGTAGTAAAAATACACGACTCGTGTAAAACATACGCGTGATAATGAATAATGATATAGGTACGTGTTGGTTATATTTTGGGTGTAGTTTACTTTTAGTTTTTTCTATAAATAATACTTGGGTTTCGTGGATTTTTTATTTTATTTATTTCATTGCATGTTTGAGAAAAGCACTATACATACCTCGGCGGGAAATGGGGTTGCCCGCGCTCAGACCTATTGTAGTAATGTACTATTTTTCATTCTCTAACAATCCTTGAAAGTTAACGCAACTCCCGTTTGTACGCGCTCTCTTATCAAAGGCTCATTAAGTGAACGTCATTAGTAGTGAATTCCTGAGGCGATAGTGATTTTAGTGATTATTATTAATATGGAGCTTAAAGAATCAGGTATGTTGTTTCATTTTATATGCAAAGTATAACTTTTTCATTAAAAGTATATTTATAATAATAATAATAGGTCTACGAGGTAACAAAAAGTCATACAAACAGGATTAGAATATTTTGTTTACTTAAACTTCTAGTTATGTTCACAATGAATTATAACATTGAAAGTAGTATTGTTTTGAAGCTTGATATCTCTAGATTAACGGCCATAAAAGATTATATGCAGACGCCTGCGGGTTTGATAGTTAAAAGACTGCTACGCTTGGGTAAGCGAACGCGTAGCAGCTCTACGAAAATATTACGAATGACAATTCACCTTTTTTTTTCAGATGATATGTTGTATGTACATCGCATCATTTACAAGAGGATTTATATTCGAACAACGGCTACCTACAAGTGGTTCAGATATTGAAAGACGTCGTCAAGTGCTGCAATATTTAATACAAATGGTACCAAATGCAGAAAATGTGGATACAAGTAATTTGAATAACGTCATCAAGTATATTTGCAATCGAATCGTGGTTTTTTGGAAATCTTCTGGGAGAAAAAAGTGTGCAGATTAGATAAGATTAGATGCAGCCGGAAAAAAAGATTTTTCGGCTTGTAGTAAGCGGTCAAAGCGTAGAAGATTGGCAGCTCTGGCTTCATTTGATGAATCAGCAGTTAGTGATCTGACGAAAACAACTAGTTTCGAGACCCATGAAGTAAATCCTGACGATGTGTTATCTCTCCTCACTGAAGCTAAGCTAACAAAACACCAATACCTGTTGCTTCGTACTTTTATTAATTCTCGGGTTAATCCTATTTTGCCTTCGTATGGTAAAGTAATTGATGCAAAAAAAAAGTGTTATCCAGATAATATAATTGTTTAGTTTTTAATGCATAGTTTCACCTCATTTCATTCCCACCTTTTTATATATATATTGTCATTTGGGGAAAGAAGAAAAAACAGAAGAAGAAAATCTGACATTGAAAAAACGTGCGTGCGGACAATTTTTTCCCGTTGTGAATAAAATAAATTATTATTCTGATGAACTGCGGTATTCATCGATGAACTGTTGTGGTCTTGAAGACATAGACCGGGGGTGAGTGTAGGGCTCTTACCAAATGTTAGTTAAGCCTTCCAGCCGATTCGGCGTGGATTTTAACTTATGCCTTGCGCTGGTTCAATGGCCTCGCCAAGACTACACCCGTTTCATATGAAGGGTGAAAAAAACACAAGATATAAGATAAATAAATAAGAAACCTACACTCACCCCCCTGTGTCGTGGTGCAGGTCCTCCGCAATCAATGTATTCCGCAGTTCTTCCGAAATTAATAATTTTACGCGACAAATTGTCCGCACCGATCGTTTGCCTTTTAATGGCAAATCTCACCCGTTTCTTTCATTTTATTTTATCATTGCGGTTTCATTTCATACCAATTTGGGGGAAATATTTATTTTTAGGTCACATTTTTTAATATTTTATATATTATTATATTGACTGGGGATTTTGTTTTATATCGTTTCATTTTCCATACATTCCATCTTTATTCGTCGCGGGTTTTTGAAATTCAATTTGTCATAAATTTATTTTATTGGTTTTGACATCTTAAATTAAAACAGTTTTGGTTGCTAAGTTACCATATCGCTAGGTTCAGATACTATAGGGTTATTTCGTCTTGTTAGGTAACTGCTATACTAGCCTAGTGGTTGTAGTAGTTGCTTACTATTACTGAGGTCGAGGGATCGATCCTCAGCAAAGGTGGGATATTTGTATTTTTCTAAACATTTATATTTCCAGTGAAAGCGGTATAGAGCATTATTTATCGGTATTTAATGCTATTTCGGTACATGAACAAATTTTTCAGGGGTTCTAAACATTTTCTTTCAAAGTTTGCGGAATAAATATTTCATAATATATATTGAAGTTAGCGGTAAAAACTCAATATATTATTACAAAGTGCGGTTTAATGATTTATTGCGGTGCGGTACGTTAATTAAAAATAACGTATAATTGTAATTTGTAGTTTTCATGGTGTGGTTCTTGTTCGGATTCGGGATCCTATTGATTATATTTATTTGGATTTCGTTATCGAATACCAACGTAAACATGGCGGCAGCTAGGCGGATACAGTTGCTGCAGATGAAATATCATACAGCATGTCGTAGTATGGATGTGTTGGATGGATTGGCTCGTAATCCCGAATTGTCTTCGGAACAAGAAAGTGATTTTCTCGTGCGGTTTCAAGATTTAGAGAAAGTTTATGAGGCATTTACGGAAATGTTTTATGAACTTCAGCTCTCTGCTGCGGATATAGAGAGCTTTGATTTAGAAAGTCATCTTCAGGAGTACGAGGCGTACAACAAGAAATATTATTTTATAAAACAACGCCATTTAGGGTTGACTAATTTGAACGCTTCAGCTAACGCGGACAATAGCTGTAGCAGCGGTAACGGTAATGACAATCCTAAGAGCGCGCGGAATAGGGCAGTTCTCCCTAAAGTCAAACTTCCTACCTTTGCGGGACAGGTGGAAGAGTTTGTTCCCTTTATGGAATTGTTCCAATCTTTGGTGGGCAATGATACCACTTTGTCGGATACTGAAAAAATGTATTATTTGGCGGGGTCGCTTTTAGGTGAGCCAAAGTCCTTGACTCAGCATTTGTCGGTCACAGGGGACAATTTTTCGGTTGCGATAGATTTGTTAAATGCACGGTATAACAACAAAAGGTTGTTGGCGGATCGTTTGTTGCACAATTTGTTAAGTGCACCTCATGTTACCACTAAGGGGGCAAGTGGTTTAAAAATGTTTTTAAATACTTTGATTGAAAACACAAAAGCCTTGGAAAAGATGCAGTTTCCTGTTGATTCGTGGTGCTATTTGCTGTTTTATATTAATTTTCAAAAATTAGACGGCAACTTGAAGAAACATTTTGAAGACAAGCACGCCGATAAAGAGTTACCCACATTCTCGGACCTTATAAAGTTTTTGGAAACCGAAATACGGATTTTGGAATCCAGTGCGGAGCCACAGGCCGGTACGTCAGCGGGAAGGCGTAGTGGAAGTGGACAGAGCCATGCGGTAAAGGCTCATGCGGCATTTGAGGGTGCGGGTTCGACGTCGTCGTGTCGACTGTGCGGAAAAAGCGGACACTTCATTGCTAGGTGTGATAAATTCTTAGAGATGAAACCTGCGGCTAGGAAGCGTCAGGTGGTATCTCTTAGATTGTGCTTCAAGTGTTTGAATGGTCACAATATTAACCAGTGCACTTATAACAAGAACTGTTACAAGTGTAATTCGGCTAAACACCATTATTTATTACATTTCGATCTTCCGGCAACTGGTTCAGATCGTGAACAAAGTTTGACTTCAAACAATGTTGCTACAAGTGGGAAGGCTCACAGTGCTACCTCGTCCTCTCCAAGTGCTCCTATTGTGAGTGCACCTTTGGCCAGCGGCAACCCAGGAAGTGCGGTCCCTGGAGTCACTGGGCTAATGGCATCACAGGCCCACAAACCTGATGGGTATCAGCGGAAGGTGCTACTTGCAACGGCAATAATAAGAGTACTGGACAGCAGCGGAAGCTTCCACGAGGCGCGGGCCTTACTGGATGGAGGCAGCGAGAGCACATTTATATCGGAGGCTTGCGTGCAGAAGTTGGGCTTAAAACGGTTTAAGTCTGATGCCCCAATCACAGGACTGAGCTGTACTCCTATAAGCGGTTGTAGGGGAGCAGTTAACCTAACCATGGCACCTAGGCTGACGGATCAGCCTGTGCTAGTGACCACGGCTACAGTCTTAAATAAAGTTACCCATAACCTGCCTGGATATTCGTTGCCGGCCCAATTAGCGGAAAATTATCGCGGACTGTATCTTGCGGATGAACAGTTCTTTGTCAGCCGGCAGATTGATATTTTAATAGGCGAAGACATACTTGGTGACATTATACTCAGCGGACGTATTAAAATCAATGACCACATTCCACGGGTAACGAAAACGGTGTTCGGCTACGCGTTGTCGGGTCCAGTCACTATTGCGGCGTCCCCTCAAGTTTCCTGTACGCCCCAAGTCTTCTTCTGTAGTACAAGTACAGATCGGATTTTAGAGCGGTTCTGGGAAGTGGAGGACATTCCAGTTAATATAGAAAGCCCCAAGGATCTGGAATGTGAGAAGATGTTTAAGGAAACCCATCGACGGGTTGAAGAGGGCAGATATTCGGCACGGTTGCCTTTTTTATCTGATGCCCCTGAGATCGGAAATACTGCGCCAATAGCCATGAAGCGGTTCTTGGCTATGGAGAGGCGGCTTCTCGTGAGCGGTAACGAAGTTTTTAGAAATAAGTATGTTGGGTTTATGCGGGAGTATTTGGAGACTGGACACATGTCTTTGTGTAATGGGGAACCAAAGGACTATACAAGTGATAGCTATATCATACCACATCATGGAATTTTTAAGGCGGATTCTGACAAAATTCGTGTTGTTTTTGATGCTAGCTGCGCATCAGCTAATGGAGTCGCCCTAAACGATTGTTTACATGCGGGTCCAAAGCTACAGCGAGACATCGCGGAAATCATATGTAGATTTAGGCTACATCGATATGTTTTTACAACGGACATCAGGATGATGTTTAGACAGATTTTGATTGCTGAGGAGGATCGGCGGTTTCAGCTCATTTTCTGGAGGGAGTCCCCAGACTTACCTTTGCTTATCTATCGGCTGAATACCGTAACTTACGGCATGAAGTCGAGCCCATACCTCGCGATTCGGACGCTAAGACAACTAGCAGACGACGAGGAAACACGGTTTCCTGCAGCGGCACATCTTCTCCGCTCTTCGGTGTATATGGACGACATTTTAGGCGGAGCTGATTCCATAGAAGACGCGAGCAAGTTGAAGCAGGAGCTGACGGACTTACTTCTCTCTGGCGGTTTCGAGCTTAGTAAGTGGACGTCAAACAGCAAGGAGGTCTTAAAGGACATAGAAGAGGAGCATTTAGAAAAACCTCGGAAAATATTTGACAATGCGGATGGCCCTAGCTTCTATAAAATCCTTGGTGTTCAATGGGATTCTAGCAGTGACAGTTTATCATATCGTACCAGGCTAGACGACACTAGTGGATGTACTAAGCGGTCAATTTTGTCAACATTAGCTAGAGCTTTTGATCCTTTGGGATGGATCTGTCCGGTCATCTTTCAGGGTAAGGTTCTCATGCAGCAACTCTGGCTGAAGAATTTGTCATGGGACGCGAAAGCTCCTAATGACGTGGTTGAGGAATGGCAAGGTATTTTGAAAGAAATGCCCCAAATCTCAAGTCTACGTATGGAACGGTTTGTCTTATTAGACGTTAAGTCTTGTTCTCTGCACGGGTTCTCAGATGCATCAGAACTGGGATATGGTGCTGCGGTATATCTGAGGACTGTGGGACAAGATGGGATGGTTAAAGTTAGTTTGATGATGGCCAAATCCCGAGTCTCACCGATCAAATCAAAACTAACTATCCCGAAACTTGAACTTAGCGGCGCTGCGTTGCTAGTCAAACTTTTGAAATACGTCGTTGCTGCCATCAGTGATGATATGACGATCAACGGAATCTTCGGATGGTGTGACAGCACCATTGTTCTCTCGTGGTTGAAGGTATCACCACATTTGTTACAGACTTTTGAGGGCAATCGCGTTTCTCAAATTCTGAATTGCGGCTTAGAGATAGCCTGGAGACACTTACCTTCAGAAATGAACCCTGCTGATGTCGCGAGTCGCGGTTGCCGCGCATCAGTGCTGCTTGAGCACCCTTTATGGTGGGGTCCTCCTTGGCTGTCAGGTGATGCGGAGACCTGGCCCAGGAATATAATGGACAAAGCGGAAGATCCATTACCTGGGTTGCGGAAGGTGAAGGTAAATGTTCGGGCCTTAGCTGGAATTGTTGACGAGGATAATATTTTTACGCGGTTTAGTCGGTTGAATATGTTATTGGCGGTCGTAGCATATTGTTTCCGGTTTGTCAACAATGCCAGGAATTCGTCTGAAAAACTTATAGGGGTGTTGACAGTCTCAGAGCGGCGGTTCGCTTTGCAGCGGTTAATGAAATTGGTTCAGCAGGAGGAGTTTGCGGACGACATCCACTGCTTGACCCAGGATAAACAATGTTCCACGCGGCTACGTCGGCTTTTGCCGTTTATTGGGGATGACGGCTTGTTGCGCGTTGGAGGTCGTTTGGAACATTCGAGTTTATCATTTCCTAGGAAGCATCCGGTGATTTTACCCAAATCACACGCTTTAACGATTTTGATCATAGATAATTTTCATGTGACTTATTGCCATGCGGGAGCTACGGTGCTCATGGCTGTATTACAACGGCAATTTTGGATTCTTTCTGCGGGACAAGTGGTTCGTACACGAATTTTCAAGTGTATGAAATGTTTTAGGACCAAGGCTAGGCCTATAGCGCCAATTATGTCAGCGTTGCCTTGGGATCGGGTTAACGCGACTGGTGTGTTTCACACAGTGCAAACTGACTTTGCTGGGCCGTTCAGCATTAAACACTCTCGTTTGCGGAATGCAAAAATTCTAAAGGCGTATCTTTGCGTATTTATATGCTCTGCATCCAAAGGGGTCCATTTAGAGTGCGTCACGGACCTTTCGACAGAAGGTTTCCTAGCGGCTTTGACGCGATTCACGTCCCGACGCGGTATGCCGAGTGTGATACGTTCAGATTGCGGAACTAATTATACGGGTGCGAATAGGTATCTGGATGATGTGCGGAGATATTTGGCTTCTCAAGAAGTACAGCAAGGGCTTAGCGACGGCGCGGCCAAGCAGTCAATAACATGGCGGTTCAATTCTCCAGCGGCGCCTCATTTCGGTGGTCTATTTGAGGCGACCGTAAAATCGGCTAAAACATTATTGCGGCGTGTCATAGGTGAACAGGTTTTGACGTTCGACGAATTGGTAACGGTATTTACCAGGGTTGAAGCGGTTCTTAATAGTCGTCCGTTATGCCCGTTGTCCCAAGATCCTCACGAACTGGAGGTCTTGACGCCTGCACACTTACTTATAGGCAGACCTTTGCTTTCGGTTCCGGAGTACAATTTTGAGGATATTCCAAACTCGCGGTTGAGTCGTTTTAACTTAATTCAAGCTATGTCTCAACGCCTGTGGAGAAAATGGAGTGAACAATATCTACATTCTCTTCAAATGCGTAGAAAATGGACATCTCCAACTGATCCGCCTAAGCTGGGCGATCTAGTTCTTATAAAGGAGGAAAACTTACCTCCTCTTAAATGGAAGTTAGGGAGAATAGAGGAGTTGCTACCCGGCAAAGACGGCGTTGTTAGGGTAGTACGTTTAAAAACTCCAACAGGTAGCCTCACGCGGCCGGTTGTTAAAATTTGTAGGCTTCCTTTGGAAGAATAAGCGGAGGTAGCGATACCAAACTGTTTTAGTTTAGTTGTAGTTTATTAATAGAGTTGAATTTTGTTTGTTGATAAAGGCTTTAGCCTTTCTCGGGCGGGGGAATGTTTAGTTTTTAATGCATAGTTTCACCTCAATTCATTCCCACCTTTTTATATATATATTGTCATTTGGGGAAAGAAGAAAAAACAGAAGAAGAAAATCTGACATTGAAAAAACGTGCGTGCGGACAATTGTTTCCCGTTGTGAATAAAATAAATTATTATTCTGATGAACTGCGGTATTCATCGATGAACTGTTGTGGTCTTGAAGACATAGACCGGGGGTGAGTGTAGGGCTCTTATTTATTTATCTTATATTTTGTGTTTTTTCCACCCTTCATATGAAACGGGTGTCGATTTGGCGAGGCCATTGAACCAGCGCAAGGCATAAGTTAAAATCCACGCCGAACCGGCTGGAAGGCTTAGTTTTACAATAATGATTACCGAATCTACAGCTGAGGTAGAATTGCAAAGCTTGTTGGATCACACAGCTTCTCGTATCATCGAATTTCAAAAAGAAGTGATAGCAGCTATACCTGAAGATTCGATGGGTGATGTGACTTTGATTGGAAAGTGGGGCTTCGATGGTAGCACTGGACAAAGTGAGTACAAGCAAAAGTTCGCCAGTTCAGATGTCACCGCAGATGGGAGCCTGTTCGTCACGTCATATGTACCGCTGCGATTAATATCAACAAATTCGTCGTCAGATGACGCCGAAATATTATGGAAAAAACCTCGCCCTTCCTCAACCAGATACTGCCGTCCTATCCGGTTTCAGTTCATAAAGGAGACGAAAGAATGTACAGTTAAGGAACAGGCATATTTTCAAGAAAAAAATGACAA
Organism: Cydia splendana; assembly: GCF_910591565.1. Taxonomy (NCBI): domain Eukaryota; kingdom Metazoa; phylum Arthropoda; class Insecta; order Lepidoptera; family Tortricidae; genus Cydia; species Cydia splendana. Next base: position 4,801,412 of record NC_085970.1, read on the forward strand.
TTAATACCAACAACACTGACATGCGGCGACAAAGAATTAGAAATTAACCACTGTCTACAATTAACAATGGTTGACGGAAAAGTATGTTCTGCGCTCAGTGAGACTGCGAATGCAACGTGTACTATACGTAAATATAAAATGAAAGCCAAGGGTCGCAATAAATAATCAATATAATTAATTTGATCCAACAAAGTACAATAATAATCAAGACAACATTCTCGCTCGAAGTCAAGTACAAAAGTGTGGCGCGCCGGTCTTCTCCCTTCCACTGCAACTTGGTGGCGTGAGAACCCCGTCGGCCCCACTCTGCTCGTTCGGATGTGACGTCAATCGACGTCACCAAGTGCTGTCATCTCACGGCGACAACATCCGGCCCTCCTACGTACGCATTACGTCCCGAATGCGTTCAAGTCTGATGCATATGCTGCGAAGAAAATAACAAATTAGTCTTCATCATCCTCATACTTGTAAGGTTTTACCTCTTTCAAAGAGTGAGGTATGCCACCGTGTCCTAGCTATTCCGTCATCGGCTAGCTTTGACACCCACACGCTCACTCTTCTAATGTGTGCTCAGGAGTCTATTATTCCTTCATCGGTCAATAAACTCAAGTACACACATTAAAAATAACACTTATCATGTACGCATTATGAACGATATTGTATTCACAGTTTTTATTAGCTTTATTGTTCCATCAGCGGCCAATCTCATGCTAATCTTCACTGTAACATACACATATTCGTAGCATTATGCATTAGACACGATTTATGTTTTTATAATTAGATAATCCATAGAATAATTACTGCAATATGTAATGATGTCCAATAATTGTAAACTATATTTCATGTAATAAAAATTATTTCAAAAAACATGTTATTTGTTTTTATTACCATTTTAATGATTGATACAAAGCATACCTGACAACATCCGGTTTACACATCCGGGGTGCCCTCGTCGACCTGTGCGTCAGCGATACGAACCCAGGGCTTCATATTCTCTGCACACGTGACGCCCTCGTATCGCCTTGCGGTCCTCTCAGCGCCTCGCATGTCTGCCACTTTGTACCGGTCGTGACCTAGTACCTCTACAACTTGGAATGGTCCCTTGTAAATAGGAAGTAATTTCGTACTCTGTCCGTCATTGCTTTGACTAGGTATCTTAATAACAACTAGCTCTCCTACGGCATATACTCGGGCTTCTTTTCTTTTCGCGTCAAATAATTGTTTTTGTTTTTCTGCAGCAATTTTTATGTTTTCATCTACTTTCTTTCTTAAGGCCGTTACATCTACTGCTTGCTCAATATCGTCAACAAGGTTGTCGGAATCAGTTTGCAATCGATATCCAAAAAATACCTCACTTGGGACAGCGGCGGTAGACTTATTAATTGTGGAATTGATACCTTGTTGGATATCAGTAACATGAGTGTCCCATTTATTGTTATCGGTATCTGCTCCTTTACTCCGCAAAGCCTCCAAAATTGTAAGATTGTACCTTTCGACCTGTCCATTCGAACGTGGCATCGCTGTAGCTATGACATGTTGCCTAATCTTACCCTCAATACAAAAATCACGAAACAACTTGGAGGTAAACGCACTTCCAGCGTCACATATAATTCTCTTGGGGTTTCCAAATACTTTAAAAATCTTCTTTAATTCGTTTATGACACATTTACTTTTAGTGTTTTGTACCGGGGCTATAAATACAAACTTGGTAAACGAATCAACAATAACTAATAAGTAGGTATTCTTTTGTGTTGTTTTAACAAAGGGCCCCAAGTGGTCTATATGTAACGTATGGAAAGGCCTAGCATATTTAGGTATCGGATACAATTTACCAGCCTTTTTCCCGTGAACATTTTTACCATATATACAATTTACGCAATTATTTACATACTTCGTTACAATTTTCTTCATATGAGAGAACCAATATTTGCTCTTTATGCGTTCAATCGTCTTATCCACAGCAAAGTGCCCTATATCATCGTGATTAGCCCTTATTACCTGCCATATACATTGTTTGGGTACTACCCATCTCCTACCATACTCAGTTCTACGATACACTTTATTCCCTAGCAATTCATAGCAGTTAAAAATTTGCTTATGCGACTCGGCCTCGCCTGACGCTAAAATATCTTTAATTGAACATATACTAGGGTCTTGCAACTGTACTGATAATAGCCAATCAGACTCCAACACATTAATTGCCATCACACTTTCATTAACAGGGGCTGCGAAGTTACCGACTGGATTTCTGCTTAACGCGTCTACGTGTTGCATTTGATTCCCCGGCCTATGCACAATATCAAAATTAAATTCCTGTGTTTGTAACACCCACCTACCTATGCGAGAATTTATTTCTTGTTTCATAATAGTATACCTTACCGCATTGCAATCAGTCACGATTTTAAATTGATTTCCCAACAAATAATGCCTAAATTTCTTTAAACTCACAACAATGGCTAAAAACTCGAGTTCAAACGAGTGGTATTTTTTTTTCTTCGTCCGTTGTCTGTCGACTATAGAAATAAATTGGTTTTTCACCATCTTTAGTAACCTGTACCACAATACATCCGATCCCATCACGTGACGCGTCTGTATATAAAATAATCGGTAATTTGGGGTCAAATATAGTAAGCAGCGCGTTTGTTAATAGTTCATGTTTCAATGTGTTTACAGCTTTATTTTGCTCATCGCCCCATTCCCATGTGATACCCTTTTTCAACAGTTTCGTCAAAGGACTACATAAAACTGCACAGTTTTTTACAAATTTTCGAAAAAAATTTACTAACCCTAGAAATTGCCTAACTTGATGCACGTTTTCTGGTATTGGGTAATCTTTGATTGCTGACAATTTTTTTGTGCCTGGTCGGACTCCTTCGCCCGAAATATCATAACCAAGAAAGTTTATCTTGTTTTGAAAAAAATTGCATTTTTCTAAATTAATTGTTAATCCATTATCTTGTAAAATACTCAAAACGGACTCCAGACATTGTATGTTTTCCTCTAGTGTTTCCGTCGCTATTAATAAATCGTCCATGAAACATATAACCCGTCCAAATCTAAGTTTACCCAATACCGTGTCCATCAACCTCTGAAAAACTGCAGGCCCATTACAAACCCCGAACGGCATCCTTAAAAATTCATATTTTGAATCACATGTAATGAATGCAAATTTAGGAATAGAATCATCTTTAATTTTAATTTGATAATATCCAGACTTCAAATCTAAGGACGTGAAATATTTACAACCGCGCATTCGATCTATCAAATCTTCTACAATTGGCATCGGATATTTTTCCTTTACAGTTATCTTATTTAATTGTCTATAGTCGACACACAATCGTTTTTGACCATTAGGTTTATCAACTAATAAAACCGGGCTCGCGTACGGTGAATTGCTCTCGCGTATAATATTATTTTTCAATAAATCGTCAACTATTTCCCGTGTAGCTTTCTTTTCCGATTCCGACATACGATATGGTCGCTGACACACGGGCTTATTCGTGGTAACTTCAATATCAAGCTCAACGCATGATGTTTTCCCCAAATTGGATAAGTCATTTGCTACACATTTCGGATATTTTGTAAAAAGATCATTTAGAATTTCAATATGCTCAGCATTATCGGCTTTGAACATCGATGTTTCAATCAAACAAATTTGTTCTTTTGTTATTGGTTGGAACATCAATGTATTACCCACTCGAGTGTACATAATATTTTCATTTTCAGTAAAATTTCTACCTATTAGCGTGTCACATCCAGATAGCTCATTTATAACATAAAAATCTACCTCTAACTGGACCTTATCCAATTTGAGCATCACTGATACCACTTCCGTCACCTCACTGCATATCTCTTTTTTATACCCGGTGAGCGTAACCGGTCCGTCTAACCGCCGCGGAACTAAATTCAACTTAGCAACTAAATTTGATTCCATTAACGAGCATGCGCTACCCATATCAATAAAAGCTTGATGTTTACAATCGTTTAAATACACCTCTTTGTAAAATTTTTCTTTAGTGTTAGATGTACTAATAAACTTCACTTCAGCAGACTTTTCGGTCTTTGTTTTCGGTTTAGATCTACATGCCGCTTCTAAATGTCCCGTTTTCTGACAAAAGTTACATTTCAAGGAGTCTTTTTGATTACAATCAATCTTTTTGTGCCCCACTTCACCACAAGAAAAACAAGTAATTTTGGTTTGCGAATGCTCGTTACTAAACGAGCCCTGATTACTGGCTTGGTCTGTTTTTCTAAAAACAGACCCACTATTGTTAGACCGAGAAGTTTGCTGTTTAGACGGAACATTGATTGCATTATTTTTATTTAACAATTTCGTTTCTACCGTCGAATATATTTTGCCATGTAAAAATGAAGCTAATTCATCACAATATTGGAAATTACCAGCTTCAGCCGCTGTACAAATATTTTTATCGCCAATAGTCCCTACTATAATTGAAATCACATCTTTCTCTTTAAATGATAGCCGCAACCGATCAATCTTACTTTTTTGTTGGAAGTAGAACTCGTACAAGGACTGCCCTTCGGTGGGTTTAGCACTCATTAAATCCGATAACAACGTATGCATATTTCGATTTATTTGGAAAGTGTCTAACATTTCATTGCGCCAATCTTTCCAGTCCCAAGAAGTCCAACACGTACGATTTTTTTGTAACGAATCATACCATGTTTTCGCAGTATTTCGTAACTTTTGTAACGCCTGATATTTAATTACTTTATCTGACCATCCGAAAGCCCGAGCATTAGCATCCACAACATTGAGCCACATAGATATATCATCAATCAAAGGATCAAACTCAGGAATCACCGAGGATAATAATGCATTCTGACTCACGGTCTCGGAGCGCTTACGACTTCGCTTGTTTTTCCGCCGCCGTCGCCTGCTGTCTCCCGAGCTGCTGCTACTTGATGATGACGACGAACTGCTTCGAGACGTGCCTGACTCCGAGGTCGAACTGTCTTTATATCTACGCTTTTTATGAGAATTTTTATTTTTACTTCTACTTCTACGACTTATTTCTTTACTTTTTCTTTTTGGCGCCATGGCGCGGTTCGAGCACTTCTGATATAAAATGAAAGCCAAGGGTCGCAATAAATAATCAATATAATTAATTTGATCCAACAAAGTACAATAATAATCAAGACAACATTCTCGCTCGAAGTCAAGTACAAAAGTGTGGCGCGCCGGTCTTCTCCCTTCCACTGCAACTTGGTGGCGTGAGAACCCCGTCGGCCCCACTCTGCTCGTTCGGATGTGACGTCAATCGACGTCACCAAGTGCTGTCATCTCACGGCGACAACATAAAGCTGTGCCCACCCAAATGAAGGATGTCCCTACTTGTATGGAAAGGCCGATTGATTGGAGCAAGTTGGAGTTTGGCCTTTCGCCGTTGCATTCGTGGATTCGATTTTACGAATATTTTATTCACTTGTCATACAAATTAGAGACAAAAAGATAGTACGCTACGTCAGAAGAAGACAAACAACATGTAGCCTTAACAAAAAAAAGGATTCAGGACGAGTTTCGGCAGAAGTTAGGTTTGACTGTGGACAAACCACGAAGCGGAGGAAGTGGCACAACCAATGATGGTAACACCGCCCGGAATTATTTTTTTAATCCCGAAGTGTCAGCGAAGATCATCGGTATACAGCAGAGCCTTATCGAAAGGTGCGGAACCATTTTGGAATGTATATCGTCTGGATACAAAATAAATGTACAAAAATTTCAGGAATATGCCGTAGAAACTGCAGAACAACTTTTGAATGCCTACAAATGGTATCCTTTGCCTGCATCCGTCCATAAAGTACTTTTGCATGGTGCAATTATAATAGAAAATGCTCTGGTACCTATTGGTGAACTTTCCGAAGAAGCTGCAGAATCAAACAAAAAAATATTAAGTTGTTTCGGCGTTGTACCAACGGGGATGAATTTGGCACACATTTTATTTATGATAAAATTAATAGTGGAATTCATGAGATCTTTCAACACTATACTTAGGGGCTATTCATAAATTACGTCATTTCAAATTAGGGGGGGGGGGGTCTGGACATCGGATGACGGTAACATGAAGTAGGAGGAAATGGGGTCATTTGAAGCATGATTTTTGGATGATTATAGGGGGGGGGGGGGTCCAAAATCGTCAAAAATCGATGACGTAATTTATGGACAGCCCCTTATGCCTTAGTTCAATATGAATTATAACTCAGTAATTACAAGTAATCTGCTTCGCTTGTTTGGTATTATTATGTGACTTTGTCTATTAACATACAATCTAGCGTTATGATAAATGAGGCTGTCTGTATGATAGAAATATGGTCACCCTTACCTTATATAATTGCTTCTCACGACATGGCCTGAGATGTCCAGAAATTCAGGTTAAGATTGCAGGTGAGCGGAGCACAGTGATTCTCCCCAAGACCTGTTAAAGTATTAACAAATTGATTCCAACCGAATCACTAAATATTTCCTAAGTCAGTTTATAAGGATTGTTACATAGAGTGGCAGTCAATATAGCTATACTCTTTATCACTGATTGTTTGTAAGTTACCTTGCCAAACGCTTATGGCTTGACCAGTTCACTTTGACTGGTCTCATTAGATTGCCCTATACCATGGTATATCAATCCTAAATAATGGCATAAAGCCCATACACATTAGAGGCCCTATCGTCCTCTGAGCTCGTTCAAGGTCCGCAACCACCACATCTGTGCATGGTACCTACAGATGTTTTATGCAACCTAAAACGCTTACTTTGTTCTTATTGTAGGCCCACTCGTCCAAGTTTGTGGTAGGTCCGCGAGCAACACATCTGTGCAATTACTTACAGGCTGGCTCCAGCGGTCTACAAACGAGTGCCTATTAACTGTTACATGCGAATCCAACTTGCATGTAATAACTTTATTTAATTGGTAGATTATACCTGTCACATGCGAATCGAACTTACATGCAAGTAACCTCGTGGTGAGCCACATACATTTATCTGTGAATCGTTCTTACAGAAACTATTTAAAACGCTTGCCCCCTGGCCAAGCCAGATGTATCATGCGCATCGTTCTTGCATGTACATTTGAACAACCTTATTTCATTGGTAGGCTATACCATCCATCAGACCAACACACGATTTGGAACCTTAATTTAATTTGCATGCTACCTTACATGCCCAATAAATGCTTTGAGTAAGCTTTAGTGACCATTTATAACACCACACTATAATTTAATGCCAGAAACTTTATGCACTCAACATATAGATATAATCTTTTATCTCTAAATACTTAGCTTGCTTTTACGTGCTGAATTCTGGAAATCTCGAGCCACAAACACTGATTTTATATTTAATAACTGGACAGAGTTAGAAATTGCAACCGCCATTTACGTTGTAGCGAGTAAAAAAAAAAGGAAGCTTCGTCAACTTACCATCGACAATATTTTGTTTTCTTTCTATTCCGTTTCCGGACTTAAGTGTTGCTATGTATGTTAATTATTCACAATCATCGCGCATTTCGCGACAGGCGTAACCATACAAGAAAAATGTCTCGAGATGTCACCAACTCAGACCTTATTCATAGGTCACTTCTGAACTCCGATCCATTCATCAGTTCCAGTAGGAGATTACCTCGCAAAAAGAAATCAACACTCTCCTTAGAAGCATTAAGTTAATTAGATTGTACAGTCGCCATCAGATATATCGGGGCGGATAAGGCGCTCACAAATATCTGAACACGTCTCTATTGTCAAGGCGTTAGAGTGCGTGTTCAGATATTTTTGAGCACCTCGGACGCTCCGATATATCTGATGGCGACTGTACAGAATAGCGTAGATTTGACTTTTACTTATACAATTTTACTTTTTGTTTTCCTTTATTCATTTTCTGTGTTAGGCTATAAAAATATTGTTTTTGTTGTTACTATTTTATTTAACCTTTACATATATTTGTTCTTTAGCATATATTATACGAAATAAAAGTTTTTTTACTGATTTTCTGTTAATAAATAGTTATAACCCAAGTAGCATTGCAAGCTGTATATAAGCTGTATTAAAGTTTATTTGTATACTATAAGCTGCACAGTTAGGCTGTACAAAGGCTGTATAAGCGCTTATACAGCCCTTATAAGTAAAAAAAGGGCCCAAATTATACAGCCTTCGGCGTTATTAGAGCTGTAGAGTAGCTGTATAAGCAATACATAAGCTGCATAATAGCTGCATTACATCTATATTTCGGTGTAACAGGAAACCTTAACACTACAGATAATCTCTTATAAGTACGATATAAGAATATAAGTTTTAAATGAGTTATAAGAAAGAATTACAAGAGAATAATAATCATTTAAGAAACTAAAATGTCTTAATCTTGTTCATTCGTAATATAGTAATGGCGACAATAAAGTGTTATAGTGGATGGTAAAAGTAAAAGTAAATATTATACAGGACTTGAATGGAATATTACATTATTGGTAAGTGCGGATTATTATTTATTGTGAACCTGTGTATCTTTTCTGGCAAAATATTTACGCGCCTGCAAAATAACAAAGAGAAACCATAAGGAAAATATCAAAAATCGGTAAAGTTACTGTTTCTTTTTAAGGTTAGAGTAACAAAAATATTTATAAATATTAATTCTAAGGCTAAACAATTTATTTTAGCTGGTAATCATAACACGGCGTTAGTCTGCTACATATTTGCAAGTATTTCTTTAATTATATTTACAAATACGTTTTTTTTTATTGTAAAATGGCGACAATTTTTAAACAGCCTACAGGATAGTTGGAGAGCATTATAATCTTAGTAGCTGTGCTGTGTAATAAATGGAGTGTCTTTTACAGCTTTTGTAATTAAAACAGCTTTATAATAGAATATTTGTATTCGTTTGGCTGTATTTCGGTTCTCCGTACATAAGTTATAATTCTCTTTAGAGATCCGTATAACAAATAAAAAACCTGTACTGTAACTGTCATATATTCCTTTAGTTTTTTTTTTTTTAGCCTATTAGTGTGTCCCACTGCTGGGCAAAGGCCTCCCCTCTTTCCCGCCACTTGTCTCTGTCTAATGCACACTCCCGCCACTCCACACAGAATGTATCTAGGTTGTCCCGCCATCTCCGTTTGGGTCTTCCTCTGCCCCGAGATCCATCCTGTGGGATCCAGTCCGTGGATACTTTAGCCCAGCGTTCTGGGTGCATTCGGCAGATGTGCCCTGCCCAGTCCCATTTCAGCTTTGCGGCCTTCATGCCCACATCCACAATGCCAGTTTTGGAACGCAGTTCGGTGTTTCTAATACGGTCGGTTCTACGAACACCCAGTATGCTGCGTTCCATTGCTCTCTGGCAAACCTTGAGTCTGTACTTTTCAGTTTCAGTTTGAGACCATGTTTGGGCGCCGTAGGTAAGGATAGGCAGGATACAAATGTCGAGGAGTTTGCGCTTTAAAGAGAGTGGAAGGTTGCCCTTCATTAGCGTCTTCATGGACCAGGCGTTTGCGATACGGCGATCAATTAGTTTTATAATACACTTATTTTCAGAAATCATTACACTACTATACTTATACGAGTGTAAAATTACGCCAAAAGATTGTTATAAGCGACTCTATCAGTAATACAGAAAAAAGCTGTACTATAGCTGCCATTTATTCATTTGGTTTTATAATACCCTTACAGACAGAAGTTATACAACTACTATTCTTATAGGAGAGTAAGATTACGCCATAAGAAATAGCTTTAAAACGGGGTTGACAGATACATTTGTACAGCTACAAGTGCCAAGTGATACTACAATAAAGCCTGTATACAGCTTTTACGATAAAATTTGCTTGTAGTGTTTCACAACACTTAATGTTTTAAAACGGAGTTGACAGATACTTTTGTACAGCTAAAAGTGCCAAGTGTTACTACAATACAGCCTGTATACAGCTTTTACGATAGAATTAGCTTGTAGTCTCTCACAACACTTAGTTTTATAGTAGATTTTTTATATTCTGATAAAGCACCCCATGCTTCCGCAGAATCCTTTATAATGATTTTATATAGCTTGAGCTGTATAATGTCTGTAAAGTACCTTTTATACAGCTTAAATCTTTTCTGACACTCTTATACGTCCCTTAAATCACTCTAAGTTCTTAATTGGCTGCTATACAGGGTGGTCCAAACCTTGACGTCCAAAAATTTTTTTTAGATTGCTCTAGTCGTGGGCTATCAGAATATACCCCATGTATATTAGCCGATTTTTTGAAGTTTTTTTTGGTTAAAAATTTGGGGGTGAAGTAATTTACTCATAAAAAAAAACTACTAGAGTTTTTTTTATGTTTCTTTTTGTAACATACTCCTCAATAAATGACGTAATTATTAAAAAAAAAATCGGCGTCCTCACGTTGATACAAGTTGTAAAAAAACATGACAGAAATAAAAATTTTACGCTCCAGCATCTCATGCTTAGATTTTGCAAATAAATAAAAAAAAATACAAGCTGTTACAAGGACTTCTGCTGATTTTAAAAACTGATAGACCCTAAGTGTTTTATAAAAAGGTAAAAAAAAGTGACACTTAATAGTCGAAATTTGACAGAATCGGCACTCAAAGGAACTGAGGTCGAAAGTTCCCAAATTAGTGATTCACAAAAAATAACGGTTTTATTATTCCTAACTTTAATAAAACACAGAAATGACCACGATGAGTCAATGTTGTGACATGCGATAAGCGAATCATCATTTGGGTAAGCTTAATCATTATCTTAACTGGACCCGTGTCGCGGCGGGTTGTTATCTACAAAGGGTTTATTTTTACCTGCTCCCACCCCGCCGACTACTGTCTCCATACACACTATTGTTTAATAAGTTCACCCCTTTACCTCTAATTAGTATTATCAGTGACAGTTGCTCAATGCTTTCGTCAGATTCGCATGTGTTGCTACTGTATTCGTTACGTTCTGTTTTTGAAATCTTCTTGCTGTGCTAACTGGACTCCGATTGATTTGCCTTACGACCGACCTGTGCTTGTGTTTTGGACTATTGATCTTTGCCCCGTGACTTGGATTGGTTTTGCCCAGCAAAATGAACTACACTCTTAGTGATTATGCAGAAATGCATTATTATTATGGTGTAGCCCAAGGAAACGGGCATTTAGCCGCAAGACTCTATCGTGAACAGTTAGAGCACCGTGGAGAACCACGACAACATTACCCGGATCACAGAGTGTTCATAAATACCCACCAAAGGCTGATGGCTGGACGCATACCTGGTCAGCAACCTCGCGAAGGAGTACCAAGAGTAGATCCAGATAGGAGGGAAGAAATTTTGGCGGAAATCCAAAGAGACCCCTCTACGAGTTCAAGGAGGATAGCTCGTAGGACTGCAATACCTCGGACATCGATCCTGAGAACTCTCAAAGCAGGTGAGCTGAATTCGATGTATTATTGAACTGTTCACACTATCCTATCTGTAATTCAGTAAAAAAGGTACTTACATAAAACTCGGAGAAAGTTGTAAGCGTAACCTACTCTTACCAAGAAGCCTGTAATTTTTTTTTTCTTTGTTTCAGCACGGTACCATGCTTACCACATACAACGCGTCCAGAAACTTCACGAAGGAGATTATGCAAAACGTGTAGCATTTTGCCGAACGATGTTGGAAAAAAGTGCAAGAGACCAAAATTACTTCGACAAAATTTTATGGATTGACGAATCACGATTTGAAAGGACTGGTGTGTTCAACGTGCACAATTATCACAGCTGGGCTATTGAAAACCCACACCTTGGGAGAGGTTCAAATTTTCAAGTTCGGTTCAGTGTTAACATGTGGTCAGGTGTTGTGGATGGCCAATTGATCGGGCCCTTTGAATTGCCAGCGAGATTAAATGGTGCCGAATACCTAAACTTTTTGCAAAACGACTTGAATGGATTGTTAGATGGCGTCAACTTGGCGACAAGGAGAAAAATGGTATTCCAAAATGATGGCGCCCCTTGCCACTATTCCTTAGACGTAAGACGACACCTGACCGAAAACTTTCCCAACAGATGGATTGGGCGTGGCGGACCTATCGAATGGCCTCCACGTTCACCGGATTTAAATCCCATAGACTTTTTCGTCTGGGGATACTACAAAGAGATGGTTTACGCAAGAGACTCAAACTCCGAAGCGGAGCTAAGAGACATGTTAAGAGAGAGCGAAAGAAGAATAAAAGAAAATCGAAATGCTTTCAGGAAGTTAAAAGCTACCTTTTTAAGGCGGTGTAGGCTATGTGTGGAAGTGTTGTAAATCTAATTCTTTTTTGGGAGGTGGAGGGTTGTTATTGTAATTATTTATTCGTAGTTTAAGTTGTTTAACGACCTGGAACCGACGAAGCAAGTCGTAACTTTGTGATTACCGTGTCCAATACCGCATCGCCTTCTATCACTATTTTCTTGTGTGCATTCAGATCATTGGTACCTAATATCAGCCATCTTTAACCTTACACAGGTACGCTTACATTCAAAATATTGGTTATTGTTGATGTTCCTGGAAAATTTAAGGATGTTTCCACATTATAAGTATATAAGTATGTATTTATCTATACAAGTATGTATATCGTCGCCTAGTACCCATAGTACAAGCTTTGCTTAGTTTGGGGCTAGGTTTGATCTGTGTAAGATGTCCCCTAATATTTATTTATTTATTTTATTTATAAATAGCAAGGTTATTGTGCAGTTATAAAGTGATTATTACTTGGCTATGCTTATTCAGCCTTGCAGGAACCGAAAGATGCCTGAAACCTTACCGAGCATTATGGGGTGGGACCCCCTTGATGTAGCTTTTATCCCAGATCCAGTAGATCTTCGTGATTTACTGGAATACATTGATTTCATGAGATTGGAAGATGCCAAGATCGCGCTTGCTAAGTACGAGATTCGTCGTCGACAAAATCCAGCTTTGCGTGATTTTTACTCTGCATATGCTGAAGCGTTTAACCGTACATTTATCTTAACGGTCGACGTCGAAATGGTTGATACCGTCGAAAAGGACGTTATAGCAGACCAGCGAGTGGGAGATCGTCGTTAAGTACTTGATTGGCCCATTCACCAAGACTGGTAAGCCTATTATTCCAGCTGGCTTCACTCGCGATCGATGCTAAAATAATGTTAACAGATTAGCTAGGGTTGTACATTATTTATCGACTTTGTATCGATTTATTATGATTGCTTATTTATATTTTCTTATTTTATCATGCTACCCCGCTTAAAGCCAACAAAGTTATCATAATTAAAACATATTTTATAGATTGAAGAGCCAGAAGATGACAGCACCTTATACGAAGAATATATAGGCTGCCTAAACAGCACTCTTTCCGTATATGCTGACTCAGATGTTACCTATATTGTGGGATTTGTATCGAGGAAATTATCCCGCAGTATCAATTGTCAGACATGCGCTGCCTTATTGTTTGGAGATCCGAACAGCAATTTGAAAACGCTGATTCATTTTAAGACAAGAGGTGGACTGAAATACCCATCGAAAGATGTTGAGGACATTACGAAAATGCCTGAAAAGATTATTAAACCTAACTTATATCGATACGAACAGCACTGGCCAAACAGTGGTATCATTTGTGCACATTGACCTGTCAATTTAGTTCGCGAGATTCTGGAGGCAACTTTAGTAACAAAATGAGGGCAAGCTCCAAAGAAGAAATATGTTTATCATGCACAATTGCAGTTTCTATTAAAAGTATTTCAGTCACAAGATACAGCTATAATAACTCTGATAGCACTCAAGATAGTAGTACTCAAATTTCCACAAACGAATCTGACTACCCTGCATGATTACCCTACACCTTCAAATAGTACTTAAATTTCCTCAAACGAATCTGCCTGCCCTACACCATTAAATAGTACTCAAATTTCCTCAAACGAATCTGCCTGCCCTACAAGTACTGCTAATTCATTGCCAACACGAAATAAAAAAAGGATGAATCCAGTGGCCAAACACGTGCAACTAATTCAATAAATCAACCAGAATCCATTCAAAATGATGACGATATGGTGTTTTTCCAATCTATGTTACCGTCGATCCAACAAATAACAGCAGATGATAAGCTTGAATTTCATAATGGATGCTCATTATGCTGCACTCAATAAAATAATACCGACTAGTGAAGCTATCATAGATTGCCGTAGAGTGTTTAATGAACTAGAACGTCACCTGCGACTTCTGTGAGTCTTAAATGCCTCTCACAGTTTCTTCAGAACTTTAATCTTTGAAAACTTTCCAGAAATTATTTTATATGAACTGAATTGTTTTATTTTTAGTATTTAAAAATGAAGACGAATAGCGATTATCCCGCAGTATCAAATGTCAGACATGCGCTGCCTTATTGTTCGAAGATCCGAACAGCAATTTGAAAACGCTGATTCATTTTAAGACAAGAGGTGGACTGAAATACCCATCGAAAGATGTTGAGGACATTACGAAAAAGACTGAAAAGATTATTAAACCTAACTTGAAAAAGTCAATGCCCCAAAACTATTACCTCTATATGTATATTTAAATTCATTATGGAGCACTACTCCGAAAAATCGGACAACATTTTTCGGTCGGAATCAATTGATCATGACACCAATCATAAGAATCTATTAATAAAATGTGTCATTAAAACATATTTAGACATTCGGTTTAGATACTTCGGGAAAAAGGTTACCGACAAAATCTGTTCATCATCAATCATTTACTATTTTCAAAATTATACATGAGTTTGGTTAGAGATCATAAATAACAAGTTCGCCGGTAGGCTCGGCATTGACGTCTATCTGTCGTATTAAAAACCACCGTTTTGTTTCTACGTGGAGAGAGAAATGAAAAAAAAAGTAGAATGTTTTATTAAAATTGTTAATATTAGTCTCTCAAAATATTGTAAATCCAAGCATCCATAGTTATTATTTAAACATCATTCGATTTGAAAATAGTTCGAGTTGATTTGACGTTTGGCGACTGGTCTTTTAGGTCAACCGCGTTTCGGAAGTGAATGGCAGATATGTCACTGACACGGTAAAGATCGTGCTCTTCAGATTTTTGGAAATAATTATGTTAGTGTCGTTAATTCCTGCGCGATGATTTCCCGCGCCGCCTCCGCTCTCTGACGCTCCTCAGCGTTGACGCCTCCTTCCACAGTAGCGCACAGCTCCGGCCTGCGTTCAGATTGACCATCACGGCTTTGGCAAGCACTGCCATTGGCGAATGCTACACGCTCGATATGAATCGCGATATTTGGATCGTAATCTAGGATCACGATGTTTATCGAGTGTGTAGTATAAGTGTATCACGTATCGTGATACGGATCGCTGTATTTCTAGAAATCCAAAAATCCACGATCTGTATGCAGTATCGTCGATAAATATCGAGCGTCTAGTCTCTAATCGATATTTATCGCGTCAGTATTCATTCTGTCAGCGATGGAAGAGGACGCACATGTTGAGGCGGCGCCCGCCGTACTTGAATCGAACGATCAAAAACACTTGAAAGAATTCATACTCTTGTTAGAAACACTACCTGAGGTATGGGACAGCTCAAATGTGAGCAGTATAAATAAAGTGAAAAGGGCGAATGCCTATGAGCAGCTGCTTATAATTTTTAAGAGAATTAAACCAGGTGCGACAACTAAAGACGTAATTGCAAAGATTAACTCATTGAAATCTAACTACAGGAAAGAATAAAAAAAAATAACAGATTCTAAGCTATCTGGTGCTGCAGCGGAAAATGTTTACACTCCGAAGTCTTGGGTATTTCATATGCTGAAATTTTTGAATAAAACTGAAAAGCCCATTGATGTGGTAAGTTTTTTTTATTTTATCTACATAACCTAAAAATTACATTTATTTATTGACGTTATAATAGTTACAGAATTTGTCTCTCAGCAGCTTGGCACTGTTTAATGTATTTCTGTATGTCGTACGTTGCATACCTACTAATACGTTATTGTTTTGGTTATCTTCACTTGACGAAATATATACGTGTGGTTCTGTTTTAAGTAAATAATTATGTAAATAGCAACATGCAGTAGTCACTATTGTAGCCTTTGCCGGTGTTAGCCATATGGCTTTTTGAAAAACACCGAACTTAGCAGCTAATATGCCAAATGCACACTCAACCACACATCTAGCTTTTGATAAGCGGTAATTAAATGTTAGTTCCTCTCTCGTGGCACTTTTTAACGCGTATGGTTTCATCAAATTAGGCCCAAGGGCGAAAGCCTCGTCTGCTGTAAATACAAATGGAAATGTTTCTGTAGTATTTGGCAGTGGGGCCGCTTCTGGCAAATTCAATTGTCCTTTCTGATAAGGATCCCAAAATTTGGTATGATAAAGGACACCACCATCGGAAACTCGTCCATTGCAGCCGACATCAATCATGATAAATTCTTTCTTCGCATTTACTAGTGCCATGAGAACAATACTGTAGTAACCTTTATAATTGTAATAAAGTGATCCAGAATCTGGCGGATGTTGAATTTTTATATGCTTTCCATCAAGCGCGCCAAGACAGTTGTAAAAATCATGCAATGTTTCAAAATCCGTTGCGATGTTCATCCATTCTTCTTTTGTTGTTGGTACCTGAAAAGCATAATATAAGATTAATATCATATGAGATTATAAGTATAATAGCAACTCTTTTTTTTTTCAGAACGCGTTTTCTGAAAACGAAGAACAAAGTGAACCTTCCTTTTTTGTTCTATGCGTGAACCTGCTCCGCCGGCAAAATACTTAAGAAGGGGCCAGTAGCAAGACAGAATGATCTTCTCGAAAAAGCTTGCAATTATTTGTCGCAAACATCTCATCAACCTGTGTCTCCAACAGTGTCATTCCCAGATATAGATCCTTCTGCTCTTTATTGGACTCAGAAGCTAAATAAATTGAAGCCAACTCAAAGACTGCTCGCCGAAAAGGCAATCAACGAAATTCTTTTTGAGGCTGAACTTGAGACACTAAACAGGGACTCAGTACAAATTAACATTAGTTCCCCAGTATTGAACCGGTTTTGTATCTCCGGTGTCAGGTGATTCATCGCCATCACCAAATAGTGTATATACTGTGTATCCGCCGTCACCGTCACCGAATTACTGAAATTCTTTATCTTTACAATCACAGTCCGTTACATCTCCGGAAAATTGTGTTGCAGTGTCCCCCCCTCAAACAAATGACGTTCCAAGTTTTGCTCAAATCACTACTGGCGTGCCTTCTAATTTGATCATAACAAATACTAATAATATACGTAGGCACAGTGAGGCCAGTTATACGTTGCATATTCCGGCTACATCAAACGATTACTCGGATTATGCTGCAGGGTCGCTTTTCTCCTCTTACGTTAATAAGTCTAAAATAAAGTCTAATAAGTATAAAGCTATTGTGATTCGTACCAATAAATATTTAAAAACATTAAAAATGTACTATGATTTATTTCTTACCTTTATATATTCCCGTAGAACATATATAAGTGCTTCACAAGTACTTATAATTGCTTGGCTCACAGATTCAGATGACATTATTCCTGCAAATCTCATATTTTTAAAATATCTCCCTGTTGATAGATAATGTAAAGTCAGAGCCAGCTTTTCTCTCACAGTAATCGCCTTTCTCATTACTGTATCTTTTTTAATCAAGTATGGTGTCATCAACTCCAGCAGATGTTCAAAGCGAGCATCGGGCATGCGAAAATAATTTTCATAGTCATCCATTTCTTCGTATTCCCGAATCTGATTTAATAAATTCAGATGTGTATATTTTTCTCTTTCTTGAAACCAATATTTCGTCCATTTTTTTCGCTTTACATGTCTTTTCAATGCTATCGCTAATATAATAGCAACGCAAGCTTTATTCATATTGTCACTCATAGCTTTATTTATTATAATTGCGAAACGTACGAGTGTACTCAATGAAATTTACCGTGGTACTGACGCGATTCGTATCGTATGTGTAGTATATCAACATATTACTAGATAAATATTGCCTTAATATCGCGATTCATATCGAGCGTGTAGCATTCGCCATTCGTACGGGATGTGGCATGTGGATGCCGCGAAGGGCCCTGCGTAAAGAAAATAAGATGGTGTTGGCATAAAAAATGTTTGAATAATAATATTTGAATTTAGTGTGACGATCAAAATCGGAATAATGCAATGCAATAATGTGAAGTATACAATAAATAATGTATTTATCACTTAAATATTTCAGGCACATGCCCTTCGTGTAATATACGAATTGTGGCGAGACAACAATTCCAATGCTATGCATCAAGATTTATTCAAGAAATTGCTGATATCAGAGATTCAAGTACTGAAAACACAACTTCGGATGCAGGAGTAGCTCCAGAAAATACCACACAAAACTCCATGTCTCAAGAACAGCAAGAGCAGTCAACCGAGGAACAACCAAACATATCAAGACCCGGTAAAAAAACAGAGAGCAAGATAAATTATCAAACGAAATATTAATGTCAGTTAGGGACCATTTCAAACGACCTGCAGCTTCACCGCCGCAGCAAGATGCCCGCTACGATTTACTAGGTAAATCCATGGCTTTGAAATTAAGGACGATGGAAAAACGCCAGCGGCTTATAGCTGAAAAAAATATAAATGACACTTTGTTTTAAGGAGAGATGGGAAATCTCAGCACAGAAAGTTTCCTGACCAAGAATTTTCCAGAATCATCGAGACCGATACATAATTATCTTCTCCTAGTTCGACATCACTCTCAAGTAGGTACCCCACATCATGCACAGAGTCCGTCATGGTTGTAACAATTTCAATATACTCAATTTAACGGGAACTCACCTCAGAACCCTTTGCTTGTACAGTTCCCTTCTACATCATCCGCAATGAATAATTCTACCAATGTACAATTCTCAAATCCAGAAAATTCAGTTACAGCGTCAAGTTATTTCTCAAATTTTGAACTTAATTAGTAGTGCAGTGTTCTAATGTTTTGCTTAAATAAAAAAATGCAGCGCAGGTTTCAGGTATAATTTTGTTTAGAGCTTGAGGCAATATCAAGGCCGAATATTTTAAGCATTCATATGGTCGTCCTGTGGCAAGGAATCTCAATGTCACAATTAACCTCTCGTGTGGTGATATAGCGGTTCTCATAATGGTATCCTGTTTTTAATTAATGGAGTCACCTTTGATAACAGTGTAAGATAAGTATTTTCGTCCATTCGTAAATAATTTCTATAATCATGCGGATAAAATCTTAATTCCTTTAATAAGTTGACATGGCCGTTTTGTCTCCTCTTCAGTACTTAACCAATTATTCGCCGTTTAGTTTTCCGTTTCAAAATTACAAATAATAAGCATAATAGCGCTATTGCGTCGACGTCAACCACCGCTACCGGTGCCATGATGGTTTGAACTGAGAGTTTGTACAGGTTTGTCGTTACGTGTGTGTGCCCTATGAAATTCGGTCGTGCCTGTTGGTATTGCTTGCACACGCAAAACCTAGCGTGTGTGGCCGGATTAAGATAGCTTTTAAGCCCGCTACACACTCGTGAGCGAATCGCGGCGCGAAGCCGCGAACGCGAGTGTGGAGTCGATTTCGCAAGTCTGCGTTCAAAACTCCACACTCGTGTTCGCGGCTTCTAGCCGCGATTCGCGCATGAGTGTGGAGGGCGCTTTACAATAAGAGTCAGACAGCAATAGTTGCTAAGTACATAGAATTATCAGTGAATTTATCAGTACCGCTACTTGACACTAGACTAGATGTGTTGCGACTGAAGAAAATTGTATAGCTCAACAATTTACAACTAATATTACAAACAGAAGGAGTTGACAAAAGAGTTCACGTTAATCCGGTTATAATACAGGGTGGTCCAGAAGTCCGTTAACATTTGAATTTGCCGCTGTGTCAGTTTTGGCGGGCGGAGGGGAGTGCGGGATATGTCAAATGAAAGAGCAGCCATTAGGAATTTAGTACGATGGCGTCCTTTACCGGAGAACAACGTGCGTTCGTGTCCGCGAGTATTACCGAAACCACGATTCTGCAACTGTGGCCAAGAGAAAATTTTGCAATAATTACAATGTACGCAATAATAATTTTGCCCCATCTGTTCAAACCATTAAAAAATGGGTTCAGAAGTTCCAAACGACGGGTTCGACATTAAATATGCCTAGATCCGGCCGGCCAAGAACGTCGCGTGACCCTGTAACCGTAGAGCGTGTTCGAGCGTCAGTTCAAGGTCATCCTGATCTCTCAACTCGGAAGCGTTCTACAGTCTTAGACGTATCCAAATCGACTTTAAACAGAATTTTGCACCATGATCTACAACTGCATCCGTATAAAATACAAATTATACAGGAATTGAAGCCTGATGATTCTGAAAAAAGGCTCGCCTTTGCTGATGAAATGCTTGGTAGGTTTCGGGAGTATAACAACATATTCTTCTCAGATGAGGCACATTTTCACCTTAATGGCCACGTCAACAGGCAAAACTGCAGGTACTGGAGTGACAGTAACCCGCAACTAAAGCATCAAAGGCCATTACACTCGCCCAAGCTAACTGTGTGGGCAGCAATTTCTGCCACGGGAATAATTGGTCCCTATTTTTATGAAGATTGTCGACAACGTCCCATAACTGTAAATACAGTGCGTTATGTTGAAATGCTGCAAAATTTTTTTGCTCCTGCACTGCAAAACTTTAAGGGCTTCAACAAGCGGACTTGGTTTCAGCAAGATGGTGCAACTTGTCACACCTCTAATGATGCTCTTGCCGCCGTCCGGGAATTGTTTGGAGAAAAAGTGATCTCTAAAAGAGGTAACATAAATTGGCCACCACGAAGCCCAGACTTATCCCCAATGGATTTTTATCTATGGGGATATCTCAAAAGTAAAGTTTATATCAGCAACCCGAGTACCATAGAAGAATTAAAAGAAAATATTCGCTACGAAATGCAAGCAATTACTCAGAACACTTTGCGGGCAGTGATGAAAAATTTCCAATCTAGATTGATTGAATGCCAGGACAGGAAAGGGTTGCATTTAGATAGCGTTATTTTAAAAAGTAAAACCCCAATCTGTGTACTTTCATAGTAAATAAATGTTTTTATACTATCCACATGTTTTATTATTCAAAACGACTTCTCAAATGTTAACGGACTTCTGGACCACCCTGTATGTTTCGTTTTTCTTTTCTACAAGCCTATTTCTGCAAAGTTCTTTTTGATTCTAAGACAAACGAAGAATACTGAGTCGCACAAAGCTTCATAAGTTGTATTAATTTTATGTTGGATGTTTTTAAATAAACGTGTGTGAAAAAAAAACAATCTTTCCTTTTTCCAAATCATATCATTTATTGAGAAAGCGAACTTTATCTGTTACAAATAAGAAGTTATCTTACAACTGCTACATATAAGTGAACCCAGTCGGGAATGAATGTTGATGAAGGTTAATGACAGTTTACATAATAAGGTTGGTATTTAAGTCTTTATTTCACTTACGCGAGCGGAGCCGCGGGCACGTCTAGTTTTAAATAATAACTTACGTACATACTAGAACAACACACATTTTTTGTTCACGACAATATTTTTTATTCTCTACAAGTACAGAAATGTATTATTTCGACCACCGCTGCCAAAATGTTGTCGCATTTTGTCCAAAATCTTGTAGCGTGGGAGCCGGCCGTCTCTGTCAAGTCCTTGCATGACGGCGTCGCTGCCAGCGGTCGGCCAATGAGGAAATTATTTACTCTCAGTACGCTCAAAATGGACGACGCCATGTTAGTTCGTCTGTAACTCATCCAAGAGCGTCTATTGAACTTGATGGCACTAAGCGCCGCCATGGGAGCGGTCACTAAGGATGAACTAACCAAACAGATCCAATTGGTCGAAGAGTGCAACTCGAAACTCACAAAAGAAATACATTTTTATACAGAGAAAAGCAGTCAGTTTCAAGAGAAAGTTTGAAAACTTTTACTAAAACACATTTTTAGTCAGAAGAATGGATGGAGGGTGGAAATTAAAAGTCTAATCAAAAATTCTTCAGTCACACTTAGTACCGCAAAATTGCCAAAACTTTCTGTACCGAAATTTAAAGGAGAAATTCTACGGTGGGCGGAGTTTTGGGACCGTTTTAAGAGTAATGTCCACGCCACTACAAGGCTTTGCCTGATGCAGAGCACATGGCATACCTTGGCATCTGCCTAGAAAGAGAGGTGCTCATGCCTCGGTATTGTAACGTAGTACATTTTCTTAAATATTTTTTGGAATAAACATACTTAAAAATAAAATACCTTTTTCTCATTACAATGTCCCAAACAAACTCTATTGGTTGCATTTCTGTGCATAATCTGTTGCACTCCAATGCACTTTTTGATGCTTAGCTATGTCGGAGTTGTCATATAATTAAAACTATAGGTATTTATGTTGTCACTCCAAAACAACTTTGAAGCTTTGGGCAATAATTTTTTAGGTAAAAGACAATTTAGATATAAAACAAAACATAGGAATTACAGCTTCTAAAGGGGCTGTGGAATTAAACTTTTTATAGATTTGATTAAAATATATTTCGTAGGCTCAAGAGTGAGTTGTCTAAATAAATCAGTCAGAATTTTCGAAGGAATGGTGTCTTCTGGGGATTGTCACTCTACCTTTGTCCAGTTCCTCTGTCCTCCACGTACGAGGAGGTCATTCCAAGATGACATGCACATTTGATCTGAGAACCCCTCTGGGGACGCTCGCTTGCATGAGCCCTATTTTTGTAAGACCACGCGTACACCATGGTGGTCGGAAAGGTGGAAGCAGTTGGAGTCATTCAGAATTCTCTACTGAAGTCTACTCCTGCTCGAGGGATGGGAGCGCTCCGCTAGAAAATTAGAACAGTTTTCAGTGCGGAGCCGGGAAGTTTTGAAGTAAACAGCTCAGCGATATCGTATTATTAAATATTTAATTTTTAGCCCTTAGGCGAACTAATTATTATCTTCTCTCTGTAACTGATTCGATTGGAAATTTCACGAGAGAGAACACTAGCTCGTAAGCGTAGAGAGGTGACCGTTAAACAGACATGGTCGAAAGATGGTGCTCGGGCATCGGGTTTTAAAATGTCGATTATATTGTATCTAAATTCCTATTTTTGTAATTAAATTGTAAAGTCGTATCAGTAAGAATCACAAAGTTGTTACTTGAAACGTAGCAAGGGCAATTTCTTTTTTTAGTTTGGTACTCACAACGACACCTAGCGGCATTGTGGTTAAACAGGCCGCACAGGATTGTCTTCAGCGCCATCTGTCCGCACAAGGAGGCACTTGATCACTTAGTCGCAAGCTGTTACTCTAGGAAATTTTATGGTTCTTATTTAGTATTAAATATTTTCTTTAATGGTTGAAATGTTTAGGTTTAATTCTTCTAAAATATTAGTACTCAGTATCGTTAGTCTCTTAATATTTAATTTCTAAATATTGTTACATCGTTTGCAATGCCTGGCTAAATCCCTTGGCTCTGGTGCAGGGGTTTAGGTTTAAAAAAAAAAGTAAGGAAGAGAAGAGTTTAATTTGTGGAGCATGACGAGTCACTTGGATTTCTACAGCGATGTGAGCGGGCGGCGAGCACATTTTCCAGGTCTCATCTGTCCTACGGGGGCCACCCCTGATAATATGGAAACACTTCTACATTTCTAAAGGCAAGGTATGTCACAGCGCAAGTGTTTAATGTTAGGAGAATATAGCCCGCTCTCTGCAACGTTTGTCAATACTGATTTTCCATTTCTTTTGTTACAGCAAACAGAACTCAATATGGCGTCCCATACTAAATTCCTGTAGGGGATACTTAAAGAAATATTTTTTTAAATGTCAGCAGTGTAGCACCAATCGCTTCACTTAAAATCCGGGTAAGCAATTGTGATTGTCTTTGTCCATGTGTGGCAAATGATCACGTGGCAAACTATTTGATTAATTGTCTAGCTGCTTTCTGTGGAAAATAGGGCAGCAAACGCACTTGTAAAGACAAGGTCTGACATGTGCGTAACCTCAATCCTTTTTTTTTTGATATTGGGTTTCAATATGTGTTTTTTTTTTCCTTTAGCTTTAATGCCGGTCCCTACCCTGGGCTTTTTTTCTTCGGGCACGTGTCGGCGCTGGGCGTTGCTGTGGACCTTGGGCTGGAGCTTCGTGCTGTTCAGCGCGACGTTGGCGAAGCAGGCTGGCAGCCACCTGGCTGACGGTATCACCGCGACTCTTGGCTGTTCCCCTGCGCGCCTCTGGAGCAGTGCGTGGCCACGGCTTCACCGTCTTCTGCTATGGACACGCTCAGGTGTGGTCAGATCTTATTTGTTATTGGCTCTTTCGAGCTCGTGATTACTGTTGCGCATCGCGACGTTGGCGTGGTAGATAGGCGACCACTTGGACACGTGGCTGACGGTTTCGGCACGTGTCACCGCGGCTTTTGGCTCCCACCTATGCGCCTCTGGCGTAACACGTGGACACAGCTAGACTGCCTTTTACTATAGACACGTGATTTAGGTGTGCTAGTATCAATAGACTTTAATTAGCTTCACGCAATAGTGGCCTCTTAATAGACTTCAAGTGCTCAGTGCATAATTAGTGTATAGACTTAATAAACTTTAACTGAGACTGCCTAGCCAGTCCGATAGCATAGTGTTCTTAGTGTACTTAATAGCATAAGGTTATTTTCTGTATTGCCTTACTGTACTACTGTTTTCCTCATGTGAAGCATTGATATTATATTTAATTGTCTCGAGCTTAAACAATAGTTTTCTTTTTCTCATCTTAGTTTTACCTTTCTGTACGCTTTACAGCGTGCTGGCGCCCGTTACTTGTCATTCTCCCTGTCTAAAATTAATTTTAGTTATTAAATAGATTTTTTAGGAATAACACAGACGTGTAGTGTGACAATAGAGCGTCAGACCCACGAACCCTGAGTACCACCAATAGTCCATAGCTTAATAAGACCAAAACGCTTGTTACAAAGTTAAATTCCAATTAGATTCATTAGTATAAAAGGCAATGCATACTCGTCACTATTCATCTTACTGCAGGCCAGCTGATCAGTAGCTCCCACACACCCACTATGCAAACGCCATGTTCCACTTCAACACAACTATTGCACGGAGCATCATTACTTGATGAAAGTAACGTGCAAACAATATCATTACATTAATAAGGGTCATTGTTTGCCAACTTCAACATTGGCAATGGTTGGGCACACAATGCGGGCGGAATACGCAAGACGGTTCAACGTGGATAATGACTACGGTCAGGAGAAGCGGATTATAATAATAATAATGGCAGATGAAGGAGTTTGATTGAGTATCGATATATTAATAAAGTTCATAGATTCATACGATGGTAATCGTGACAACCTTAGTGCATGGCTAACTAAGTGTGATAGAGCTTTTCTATTAGCACATATTGCAAGTAGATGTATTATTTGCTTTTGTTCAAAACGAAACTAACTGATAAAGCTCAGTCAGTTTGCACTAATTCCGTATTTGAGAATTGGAATGATTTAAAAGAATTCCTAAAAACTACGTTTGCTAATAGAAAACATCAAACCCATTTAATGTTTGAACTCCAAAGTTGTAAACAGGTGTCTAATGAAACCGTAGCTCAGTATATTTCTAAAATATAAACCTGTCTTAAAAGGCTAATGTCCTGTATCAAACAGAACACGGAAAACGAAGAATTATTACCAGGTTAACTGGATACAACTGTTATTTTGTAATTAACTAACAAACTAACTCTTGCAGGTGTTATGTGCATTACTATTTTATGCAAAAGGTAGTTACCAACGTATTTCTGGCAAGGCACACCAATTTCCCCAGGAAGCAATGTGTTTATATTGAAGAAGTAACGACTGCTTTGAACCACCCCAATATTATAAAAAGGTTTGTCAATTTCCCAACCACACGCCAAGAAAGTAATGACATTAAGCAAAGGTAAAAACAGATATTCAGGTTTCAGCTCTGCCAAAGGCTTGTGTAAAGTAAAGTGTAAAGGCTTGTCTTACTACTTGGATTTTTTTTCAGGATCTACAGTTTAGCTGTTAGCATCTTATAAGTCAGCCTGAAGCGTACTACTTTGTGTTGCCCGGAGCCTTGTTGCTGCAGGGCGTGTGTTCCCTGGACCCGAGCTTCTAGAAGTGTGGCGGTGGTGGTCCAGTTCTCTAAGCTCACCAGAAAGGTCAGACCTATCCAAACTATATTACTTCTACGGCGCCCAACTTTAAGTGAATTTAATTCTAAGTAGTTCGCTAAACCCACAATTGTTTCCTTAATTTTTAAATAAGAGTCTGGTGTTAATTGATGGATAAATAAAAACAAAATCAACCGGTTAAGTAAAAAGCATATTTGTTCAGGAATTCATTTACGCTGGAAGGCGGCGAGATAGATTTTTTTCAAAGATATTGATACCAATACCATCGAGGAAAGAACCCAGCAGCCACTAGTTAATCTTTTATCAAAACATAGAGGAAAATTGTTAATTGAACTAATAAGCATAAGATACCTGTTGTTAAGTTACTGGAAAGGCGCCCTTAAGGCTCCCGGGTTAAATAATCAATTTCTTTTAAATAAAACTGTACTAACTATAAGTTCTAGTTTTCTTTACATAAATATTCCATACCTAAGACCCTAAAACAAAAGTAGTAACAAAGTGTAAGGACAGAGCAAAGGCAGACGGCTGAGGGAGGCAACGGGCGACCCCCGCGCGGGCAGCTTTCTCGCGCAGAGAATTGCAATCCCAATCCAGCGCAGGTAACCCTGCCTGGGTGTTGGGCACCCTCCCGAAGGCATCAATTTTAATTGTAGTTAGTTTTAGTTTATATTCCTGTTTATGTACTTTAATAATTTATATCAATAAATGATTTGCAAGGACAGTTGCATATACCCCCACAGAAAATTGTAATATGGCGATTAAGCCAGTTTCAATGTTTAGCAGTAATACTTTGGTTTACTGCGACATAAACGCATATTGCTTGTGTCAGCGATAACTACACATGTATAAATTAGGTATCTATAGTAATAAACCCGTTCACTTCATAACTTACTCTTGTGTCTATTACTACATACTATCTCCTCTCGTGACTCCACTCGTCGATATAACTAGGAATAAAGTTATATTATTTCAAAATTCTGCTTCTTTATTTTGTGGAGCCCTAAAGGAATACGTACTGTACCAAAGAATTGAAAAAGATGATGTTTTCTGGTATCAAATGGAATTCGACTGCCTTTTACCAGAAATATGTAATTGACAGTGTATACCAAGAAATCTATGACTCTCACATCTCATAATCTCCCAGCAAGCAGCGGCAACACATCGTCGGCGCGAGCTGGAAGATGTTAACCTGAAGAGATTCGACCACTGCCTTATGAATATCACAGTCCCCATCGCACTGGCGGCTACCCTGTGAGTTTTCCTACATTTCCCTTTCATTTCCTTATTTTGTACGCATTTCCACCATTTTTTATTCTTTTTAAGAGACAGGACTCTCTCGCACAGGTCTCTGATACGATTTAATTAAATAAATATCAAAATGGCCCAAATATGAAGGTGATAGACAAACTTTCGATTTCTTTTTAAATCAAGTTACTATGTTAGCTAGAGCACCAGACGCGGACGCCAGCGCCCTGTTTCCAATGACATATATTAAAAAGTAAGTTACGAGGAGAAGCAATCAAAGCAATAGCTCACATGCCAAACAACACTGTAGAAGAAATTGTCAATTCCTTAAGGTCTAAATTTGGTGACACTAGAAGTATAGAACAAATTATATCTGAAATTACTCGCATCAAACGGTTCCCTAATATTGATTTAAAGGTCATTGGGCGTTTTTGACCCGCTTTATGAACTTTCCCGTACAGAGACCAAACTAGTTTTAAAATAGAGAATTTAATCCCATTTTTCTAAATATGTAAATTTTTTATGTATCAACTGGAAGAAAAAAGTTATTCAACAGTATGTGTACCAGATAATGTAATTAAGTTTTTACTTTCAGCATTGTGCAAAAGTGTGGTTCATGCAGCATGATAAACGTTTTATAGCACAATGGCAAATGAAATGTTGTCAATTGTGGGTAGGTACCAAAATACGTTTGTGCGACTCAAATAATCCAGATTTCGATGAGTTTCCGCCGCATACATATGAGGAGTTAGTGTTGTTTACGTTGGGATCGTACCACTTAAGAATCGCAAGGTCGTATTGCCACGAGCACATGCGTAAAAATGGTATATACACCATTGAAATGTACCGACAACAAGAAATGATTGGAAACAAGATACTGATAAGAGGCAGAATACAGTCGCGCGACACGTCCGTGCGAAGCAGTAGGTACCTACTACACGTACATTTTAATAGATCCCACGCAGAGTGGAAGAAATAATATTCAAAACTATTACTGCTTGTGTATACATGGCCGTCGCTCTGTCGGAAGCTGTGCACATGTTGCAAGCGTAGTCTATTTTTTATCGTGGGCCAGGCATCAAGAAGTGATTGACGAATGCCTGCCTTTTTAGACGAATTAACAATTGATTTTGGTCAAGCAGAATAAAAATATTGTTTTTTTTAGAACTGGATTTTATTTTTGGTCCTCTTAATATTAAACAATATAACAACAGCAACGCAATATAACAGCAGCTAAAAAAAAAGGAACCTCGACACGAAAAGAAGAAGCAGCTATTCAAAGTATTTTCGAAATAATTCCAATAGTTCAGACTTAATTCATTGCAAACATGCTATAATGATAAGAAATGATTTTTATTTTTTTCTCAATTCTCCCATGGCTTGTAAGAATGCGACTCATACCACTGAGTAGCAGATACATTTACGTACATACCTAGCCCTATTTCGTTTGTGTACGCTGTGGGTCATATGTCCGAACAAAACGCCCAATGACCTTTCTGATCCGAGTTTTATTATTCAGATTGACTTTCACGGCTTTGCGAAACACTTGTCATTCGTTAACCATAGCAATCCTAAGAGAAGCTGTTGCAGTAGAAACAGTCAAGTAGTTCAGCAGTTCATCGGAATCTGAAGAGCCAGCATTAAAGAGACAGATAACCCTTATCAGAAGATACCGGGTCCGGGACTTATTAACTATATCTTATACTCGTAAATACAAAATATAGCTTAGCTCATTTTACTCAAAGGAAATATTCTTTTATTTTTAAAAAGAAGCAAAACTACCTACACCCACAAATTCTTCCTTTTTTTGTCAGACATGCTAGAAAAATTTTGGCGCTAACGATTTGGATAAAATTTTTACAGCCATACGATGACACCGGTGTGCAGCATGAAGCAGGTTGAGAACGACGGTCGCCCCAGCACGGTTAGCACATGATTACCCGCGGGATAACTCGCGCCGCGAGACACAGCAGTCGCCTGTCACAAATTTCTAGCTCTATCTGTCAATTTCTCGATTTTGGTAGCATGAGTTCGCACATCGAGAAAAGAGTTCCACGCGAGAAAGCCATCGAATCGGTACAAAAATAATTGGAAAAAGCGTGAATAGTCAGCCTTAAAAACGGACGTCACTAGCCACGATAACTTTGTCCCGTTCTCGCAGTATTAAGATTGAGAGATAGCCAATTTTTTAGAAGCGAAAAGTGTAAGTCTAATCTCAAACTTAATATTTTAGTCGTAATAGTGTTCTACCCATCGTTTTATTTTAAAGAGAATTTCTTAGTTTCACAATATTAGACCTTCATTGAATTTTATGAATGCTGTTTTAGAGTTCGGAGCACTAATGTGCAAATAAAAGGGTTGGTGGACTACATGGCCGCCAACCCGCTATTCGCCGTAGGTGAATACACCAGCCCACTCGGCGCCCAAAGTATGGACGCTGAGTGGGCCAAACTCCAGGCGCTATTAACAGAACTGGGCCCTCAAAAGAGTGTGGAGCAATGGAAGCACGTAAGTACTAAATACAAAAGTAGTTTTCCTTTCGTTTTTTATATCAAGTTCATTATATCATTTTATATCAATATATCAAGAATCAGAGTTAAGCCAAATAACAATATTTCTGTATTCTCTTTTTATAGACATGGCGTGATCTCAAAAAAAAGGCTCGAGATGAAGCAGCTCGAGCCCGGATGGCAAGAGCCAAAACAGGCAACGCTGCGTTGGTTCCTGAACCCTCCGCACTCTCCCAACAAATATTGGGCATTATTGGCCGGGAGTGTGCTGTGGGGCTCTCGGTGGAGGGAGAAACCGGTGTGGGCGAGCAAAATGTAAGTGCATTTTTACACACTTTTATTTAACTTATATTATTTGTATTTAAGTAAGTTAAGGGTCATTCTAAGTTAAGAGGTAATCGCTTATATGAAAAAGTGGCACTTCATAAATGTTGATCTAATTATACAATATTTTAATTGAAACAACTCTTTTATGTATATTTGTAAGCTGACCAGTCATTGTTTTAATTTTTTACCATTTTAGAATGGTATTGAAACTCAGTGAAAGTAGGTATTTATTGTAAAGTGTGGAAATGAAAAAATCTGGTCGGTTTGAATGCGATCTGTCGGCGTTCATTTGTTTTAAAAACAAAAAAAATTATGTCAAACCTTACTGTCAATACTCGATTCTATCAATCTGTTTCGGTATTTTTATAATATATGATGTAATTAAAAGAATGCCGTCCAAAGAACTTGCAATACGAAAAAAAATCGTGAACATGTTTCAAGAAAATCTAGGCATTTCACAAAACGACATTGCTAAGTGTCTGAAAATCAATAAATCGACGGTACAATCGGTACTTTCTAAGTTCAAAAAGGACTTGACTGTGGAACGGAAGCAAGGAAGCGGTAGAAAAAGTGGACCTGTGGACAAAAAAAAGGCAAAGAAGGTAGTCGAGTGTTTTACGAGAAATCCGGGCATATCTATCCGAGATGTTGCAAAAAAGTTGAAAGTGTCCAAATCGTATGTGCAGAAAATTAAACGTTACGAAGGTTTAAAGACTTATAAAGCTGTAGTCAGACCTAATAGGTCAGAAAAACAAGAAAATTCTGTCAAATCACGCTGTAGAAAATTGTACGACCAGTTTCTGACAAAATATGATTGCCTAGTCATGGATGACGAAACATACGTCAAGGCTGATTTTAATCAGTTACCTGGGCAACAGTTTTATGTGGCAAAAAATAAGGCAACTATTCCTGATGAATATAAAAAAATTAAATTATCAAAATTCCCAAAACGTCACATGATTTGGCAAGCGATATGCTCCTGCGGTAAGAGGAGCAAAGCTTTCGTGGCTTCTGGGACAATCAATGGAGAAGTTTACAAGAAGGAGTGTCTGCAAAAGAGATTGCTGCCTTTCATCCAACAACATACGGGTTCTGTACTGTTTTGGCCGGATTTGGCGACATGCCATTACAGTGCGGTTGTCATGGAGTGGTACAGAAATAATAACGTAACCGTAGTACCAAAACAAGCAAATCCCCCCAATTGCCCAGAACTGAGGCCCATTGAGAAATATTGGGCCATAGTGAAAAAAAATCTAAAAAAGTATAAAACGGATTGTAAAGACGTTAAAACTTTTAAGGCGAAGTGGCAAAAAGCTAGTAAAGAAGTTTCTGATTATGTTGTTCAGCGAATGATGACGAAGGTGAAGTCTAAAGTACGTAATGTCATACACACGCATAAACTTGAGTAACTTTTGTATTGTATTTTTATAGCCTCTGACATGTATTATTAGTAAAAAAAAAGTTAGGTACATTAAATTTCGTTTTATTGAGGAAATTACAAAAAAATATGTACGACCAAATTTTTTCGTGTCCACACTTTAAATGAAGTATTTATATAAACTATAGTAAATATACAAATAAAATTAAGTATTTCTATAAATAATTTTGAAATAAGGGGAGATACCACTTTCATAAAACAACATTGTCAAGTAAAGATGTCAATGACCAAAATGACTGACGATCGGAACAAAAAGATGACTGTTGTTAGTGTTGGATCAAATGCATTGCTATTGGGATTAAAATCACAATAATTAAAATCTTAAACACAATATTTTTACATTTACATAGGTAAAGGCCAGGGTAGGAGACATAGAATTTGGGGGACAAAGTTTGACATAAATAATTTATAAATATATAAATTATTTGTCAAACTCATAATAAAAAGTAAAATATAAAGGATTTTTCTTAATAACATTACAATCAATATTTGTTTTAATCTATGAAGTGTACCAATTTTAACGGATTTATGGGAATTACATCTGGATATAATTAATGATTTATTGTTGTAAAAAGGGACAGGCGGGGAGAGACTTTTTGCATGTTTGAGGTGCAATTGTGACAAAACTGAATTAATTAATTAGTTGAGATTGACTGTCTATAGAGGAAATGCAATCTTTTAAGGGAAATTACCATAATTTATTTAAAATGGTTAAAAAAATAACAATAATATAATAAATAATATATAATATAATATATAATATAATATTTTATTTTAAATGGTTAAATGGTGGTATGGATATGTATCGTGGACACTATTAATACCTCTTAACTTAGAATGACCCTTAAGTTGGTATAATAAAAATATGAATATGTATTAAATGCTTAAACCATAATTACCTATTACCTAAGCTTAAATTATTTATTTCATTCATAATGAGTTACCATCTCTACTATTATTATTTACAGATGGAGAATCTCATGGCTAGTCCTCAGCTCCCTTGCACCGAGTCTTCACCGAGACCCAGCGGTTCAGGGACCCAGGCGCAGGCGGCCACCCAGGGCACCCCGCCGCGCGCGAAGAAACGTCGCCGGCCGGCCCGCGCGCTGGATGCTGCGACCAAGCCCACCTCGCAGTTTGTAGCCGGCCAAAAGCAGCAGACGCTACACCTGAAGGTAGGCTTTGTGCACCGTGTGCAACTTATTTAGTTATTATTGAGAAGAAGTAGAAGAACAAAGAAGAAATTAAATTTATTCAGGACGCTTACACCATACAACACTTTTATTAGTGTAAAACATAAACGTCACTGAAAAGGTCTCCCCTCAGCTTGATGTCAAGTTATCTTTCACGTATCTTGAATGTCTGTCTTTGAATCTTATTAAAATTAAAGTTAGCCTTAAGGCATGTAAAAATCCCTAGCCAGAATTGTAAAAACAGAATCCTTAAGAGTTTCATCACGTCTGTCTATCTGTTAGTTGCTTAACAGTATAGGTATTGTTTTTAGAAATATATTATATGAAAGCCATTTATTTGGTTAATATTATGAAATTTGTTTCAGGAGCTGGTCACAGAACAACGAATAAAAAATATCTTACTAAAAAGGCAGTTAAAAAGAAACCGGCGGACGCCCTTCGAAAATTTAAATTTTTAATTTAGTTTTCAATTACTTATTTATTTAATTCGAATCCATATATATGTTACTGCAAAAGCCCGAAGTACGGCAAAACCTAGGATTTACCGGTAAATCCTAGTTTTTACCGATGCCGATCGGTAAAAACCCGAAATGTTAAATCTTACTAATTTAATTCGGGCTTTTACCAACACCGATATGGTAAATCCTAGGTCTTACCACGGCGACCGGTAAAGTTTGAATCATGCACTGATTCTTGAGATTATTAGATGATAATTTTTAAGAAAAAAAAAATGACTTCTATGGGGCCCGATGAAAGGTTATGGTAGAGCCGCAGCCCGCCGCCGCAGCCGCAGGGAGCGGGAGCTAGGTAGCTTTTTTTAAAATTATGTCACTTACTTAAAACCTAAGGTATAAAATGAGTTTTTTTTTAAATACTAACATTTATGTAACGTAATGTGACACCGTATTCAAGAATTAATTCGCTTAATTTTATTTTTCTTTGCTTTGCAGCGATGACGCCAGCGGCGACGTCTTCCCCGACCCCGAGTTCGACCCAGGAACGTCCGGTCGCGTGGGTTGCGCCGGTGCCGGTGGTTAGACCGAACCTACCGGGGCCGCTGCGGCCACTCCCGCCGCTACGCATCCCCCATTGGTGGCTGGAGAGCGACCGTTGGCTCCCCCCGGAGCCCTATATATTCGCGAGGGTCGCGCCGGTGGTTAGACCGGACCTACCGGGGCCGCTGCGGGTCAGTACGTTGACATTTGACTCGATGACATGACGACATGGAGTTCGCACCGCGCCGCCGTCGTGACCGCACGTATACTTCGTGCCATGCCACGAAGTCGTGTGTGTCACGCTTACCATCTTGGCAACACAGGCTCCAGCAACAACAAAGCACCATCGACGCAGCGGACTCACGTCCCATCCCGATGGCGCCCACAACTTCAGACACCATCGCCGTAGCGGGCCACACCACCCGCACGACTATGGACGCTACTACTCTACAACTGCAGACACCATCGCCGTTCGGACAAGATGCGCCGCTCGCCCATGACCTCTACACCTCTAGCACCTCAGCCGGAGCGGGCCACACCACCCGCACGACTACAAGTACAGACACCATCACCGTAGCGGGCCTAACCGCCCGCACGACCTTGGACGACCACCACAGCTCCATCTCCTGCAGCACCAGCGCGTCTGCCAGCAACATGGACGCACAGAAACCCACCTTACAACAGAAACACTGTTATCCACAAAATGATGACGTTTGACCTCCCCACGAGGTGGGGAGCGACCCGAATCAGCCGTCACAGCCGGAAGGCGGGCGCGGCCACGCATACCTCCTTCGAGGTATCGCAAGAATATCCATCCGGGCCGCTGCGGCTACTCCCGCCGCTACGCATCCCCCATGGGTGGCTGGAGAGCGACCGTTGGCTTCTCCCGGAGCCCTATATATTCGCGAGGGTTGCGCCGGTGCCGGTGGTTAGACCGAACCTACCGGGGCCGCTGCGGCCACTCCCGCCGCTACGCATCCCCCATGGGTGGCTGGAGAGCGACCGTTGGCTCCCCCCGGAGCCCTATATATTCGCGAGGGTCGCGCCGGTGGTTAGACCGGACCTACCGGGGCCGCTGCGGCCACTCCCGCCGCTATGCATCCCCCATGGGTGGCTGGAGAGCGACCGTTGGCTTCTCCCGGAGCCCTATATATTCGCGAGGGTCGCGCCGGTGGTTAGACCGGACCTACCTGGGCCGCTACGCATCCCCCATGGGTGGCTGGAGAGCGACCGTTGGCTCCCCCCGGAGCCCTATATATTCGCGAGGGTCGCGCCGGTGGTTAGACCGGGCCTACCGGGGCCGCTGCGGCCACTCCCACCGCTACGCATCCCCCATGGGTGGCTGGAGAGCGACCGTTGGCTTCTCCCGGAAACCTATATATTCGCGAGGGTCGCGCCGGTTAGTGATTGCAATCCGGATTATTCGAAGTTCAAAAATACGGATTTCGGAGCGTTTGAAAATCCGTTTTAAAATTCGGATTTTGAAAAGAAAAAACCGGTTTTTCGGATTTTTTCCCACCAGTACTAGTTTAAACGTAAATAAAAAGCGGTGCACATGAAGCGGTAACGCGGGAGAGCTATTGCCAGCCGGGCATTGCGCGTCGCGCACTCGCTCGCACCTGTATGCTTGCCCCGCGTCCGCTTTTTTTATTGGCGTAGCAGCCCAAGTAACAAAATTTGGTACTATAAAAGTCCTGAGAACGTTTTGGAGCGTGCTAATTAGTGTTCATGATTAGCACTATAATGGTGTTGTCTTCTTCTTTGTCGTCACACTCTTGTCAGAGTGGTCGTGGTCGTCATGTCAGGGCCGGTGGCAAGCTTCACAATCCGTCGCCATTCCTCCTCGCCCTTCTTGTACATTCATGGCGTGGTTCATTGAAAATGGTGTTGTAAACGTTTACAAAACCCCAGATAGGCCCTAGTTTTATCACTGATTTATTCTATAAACATTACATAAAGGCTCTCACGGTGATAAATCAGCTCTATGGTTGAAATGTAAAAGTGACGAGAAACGCTCTTCAGTACTTAAATAGTGCTGTCTGCAACGTTTATGTCGCAATTTGGAATTATAAAAGTAACCAATGAAACATGTTTAATTGTTTATTGTGCTATTTTGCACCGTAAACGATTCCAGTGATCTTTTTTATCATACTTGCGTCGTGGGTGCCTAAAATATTAAATAAGTTCATTCGCCATTGTTTCTTAAAGTGACATTTGTATTTAGGTAATAAAAAGAAATAAAAAGGACTAAAAAGCATTTGTGGACCGTTACTATGCCGGTACATTGTACATGCGAAAATAATTGTATCGATAGAATCATTATGCTGATTTCAAATTTGACAATGCGCTCTCATAATTTTCATGTTTTAATTAAATTAAAATTAATAAAATAAGGACTTGTTCCAACTGTGGCTGCTATAGTACACATAGGCTCCAGCCGTGCCGCTAATGTGCTATTATGGCAGAAAACAGCAGCCATTTTTTAAGTTACGATTTAAGTTATTTAGCAATGTACCAGGTAACTTAAATGGTACTATATAGCACTATAGAAAAACTTTCATGACTTTTAGAGAACTCTTCTAGCCTTATAGCGATGTTAAGAGAGCTTTTAAAAAGCTAAAACGTTACGTAATGGTCGTGCAAAGTCCTTTTATAGTGCAGATTGATCCTCTAATAGTGTTTACGATACTGCTACAATACTAGTACTATTAAAGTTACTTTGACGCATTATTAGTGCAAAATAGGTACATAAAAGCATCAGTAAAGTCGTCTATAGCATTAAATAGTACCATAATCGCTTTTTGCATATCTATTACAGTGCAGCACTTTAAAGATTCTTTTGTATGATTCTATAAGCGTTCTAAGCGCTAAATTATAGTACTTAAAAGGTCTTTAATCTTATAGAAACAAAACGCTTTGTTAAAAACCTTTATAGTACAAGCAGTCACAATGGTTACCATTATAGGCCTACTATATCACTGTTTGGTGATAAAATGCCTTAGTTATAGAACCTTTTGTTACTTGGGAGTGTACGTATGTATTTTGTTTTTATTGTTTTTTAAAGATTTTGTTATTGGCGTAGCAGTGTACGCATTCTGTTTTTTATTTTTAATAAAAACAACCTAATTTGATTGTTTGTTTCACTTCGCCTTTATGCCACATATTCCTTTCTTAAAATCCGGATTGAATCCGAACTTCGGATTTCAGTCAAACCAAAATCCGTAAATCCGGATTTGAAAAATGTTCACGGATTTGCAATCGCTAGCGCCGGTGGATAGACCGGACGTAGCCGGCCAGCGCGATCGCGAGCAGACCAATCATCGCGGCGGTGGTGGACGCGGACTGCTGCGATTGTGGCTGCTGCGTTCGGGTAGGGAAGGGAGTCCCCGGAGCCCTCGAGGGTCGCGCCAGTGGTGGACGTAGCCGGCGATCGCGAGCAGACCAATCATCGCGGCGGCGGCGGATGCGGACTGCTGCGATTGTGCTGCTGCGTTCGGGTAGGGAAGGGAGTCCCCGGAGCCCTCAAGGGTCGCGCCAGTGGTGGACGTAGCCGGCGATCGCGAGCAGACCAATCATCGCGGCGGCGGCGGACGCGGACTGCTGCGATTGTGGCTGCTGCGTTCGGGTAGGGAAGGGAGTCCCCGGAGCCCTCAAGGGTCGCGCCAGTGGTGGACGTAGCCGGCGATCGCGAGCAGACCAATCATCGCGGTGGCGGCGGAAGCGGACTGCTGCGATTGTGGCTGCTGCGTTCGGGTAGGGAAGGGAGTCCCCGGAGCCCTCAAGGGTCGCGCCAGTGGTGGACGTAGCCGGCGATCGCGAGCAGACCAATCATCGCGGCGGTGGTGGACGCGGACTGCTGCGATTGTGGCTGCTGCGTTCGGGTAGGGAAGGGAGTCCCCGGAGCCCTCAAGAGTCGCGCCAGTGGTGGACGTAGCCGGCGATCGCGAGCAGACCAATCATCGCGGCGGCGGCGGACGCGGACTGCTGCGAAATGAAATGATGCTGCGTTCGGGTAGGGAGCCCCCGGAGCCCCATACTTAAGAGCCCATCAAGGTGCACGCCAGCGCCTCTGCTAAATTATCGTGATTATTTAAATTTAACGAAAGATATTTAAAAAAGGGGGCCGCTACGTACTGTATTTTGTATTTAAGAATTATTAGGCTTAATTTTATTTTTCTTTGCTTTGCAGCCATGACGCCAGCGGCGACGTCGTCCCCGACCCCGAGCTCGACCCACAAACGTCTGGTCGCGAGGATCGCGCCGGTGGTTAGACCGGACGTGGCCGGCCGCTGCCTACCGGGGCCGCTGCCGCCGCTCCGCGCCCCCCGAGGGTGGCTGGAAGGCCAACGTCCCTATATATTAGGTCATTACCTATGAAATTGGCGTTTTTTTCGGAGAATTTCAACGAAACACGAATTTCCATACAATTAATTTTGCGGATATTTTTTTGATGGCTAATTCAAACCAAACAAAATTTTTCCAGTAATTTTTGACACCTTTAAGGTATGTTTTCAATATCTCCATTTCTTGAAAAT
This sequence comes from Cydia splendana, assembly GCF_910591565.1. Classification (NCBI taxonomy): domain Eukaryota; kingdom Metazoa; phylum Arthropoda; class Insecta; order Lepidoptera; family Tortricidae; genus Cydia; species Cydia splendana. The sequence continues at coordinate 4,839,775 of NC_085970.1, forward strand.
TGGTACCATTAGAAAAATATAAGTAATTTTAATACTCGAACCGACAGCACATGAAAAGACCTATTTTCAAGGCTTAATTCTGAACACTTAACAATAAAAAATAACAATTAATTGTATGTAAAATCGTTGTTTATTGAGTGCACTGTAGTTTTATTGTAATTGTGTATGTACTTTTGTAAAAAAAAAAAAACTAGGATCAGACTTATATCTATGAACAAAAACGCCAATTTCATAGGTAAGGACCTAATATTCGCGAGGATCGCGCCGGTGGTTGGACCGGACGTAGCCGGCCAGCGCGATCGCGAGCCGAGCGAACTGAGAGCCGCCGATCATCGCGGCGGACGCTTATGGTTGACGGAGCCGCTGCGGCCGCCCCCGAATGTGGCTGGAAGGGCTACGAATACGAATACAATGCTAACTTTTGGTGTGACACAATTCTGACAAACGGCGGCGAAAATTTAGGGAGGCAACCCAGCCACGATGTTAAGGACGCCTGGCCCGAATTAAACCGAGGGGCCGTGAAGACACGCCCTTCGATGATTTTGCCACAGGCCTCAACATTATTATACCACTTCAGACAAAGTATAACACAAAAAACAAGAGCCCAACACTATGAAAATAAGTTTAGTGACAAGGTCTTCCTTTTCAATTGTGCTTTAGAGGTGGTTCCATATTATTAAGGGCTCAATGCTGCTCTCGCCCTCGCTGTTTCAAATGCGCTCAACCACACGAAGGAAACGAATGTTCGGCAGATCCCCCCCACTTGCCTTAATTGTTCTGGCGATCACAAGGCCACGGAGAAAGTTTGCTCGGAATAAACAAGGCAACAGCAAATTAAAAGGATAATGGGCGATGAAAGCATCTCATACCAGGAGGCGGAGAAAAAGGTTCCTAAAGCTCGCAAGCCCTATAACGAAGCTGCACAGACAATGTCTTATAAAAAAACTATTTACACAAAAAAGAAAGTCCCTGCTCCATCCCATGGCTATGACCAGAAAGCCCACAGGGCCCTAATTGCAGATTATAATGCCCTCCAACCTGCCAACGGCGTAATGTTCAGAAACGCAGCCACTAACCCTAGTTCTTCTCCGGCTGCACCAGCGTAGACTCAAATGATTTCTTTGCTCCACATCTTGCCTATGATTAATTCGCTCATCTCGTCTCTAGTATCCACTCCACAGCAAAATGCTGTCACTCTACCGCCCAACGTTGCCAATAATTTAATGTCAAACATTAAATACTGAAGGAATACATTTACATTTGCAGAAAGCTTTCAATACATTTTCAAGATTAAACTAAGTGACTTAGACATGGTGCGTGGAGTGACAATTTTATTACAATGCGGGCGGAATACGCAAGACGGTTCAACCTGGACAATGACTACGGCCACGAGAAGTGGATGAAGCACTTGGAATATTTAATGGCACAGGATGATGAGCACGATTTGGCTTCAGACAGTAGCAATTACACCATACAAGATGAAGCAATGGACGCAATCCGCTACGACGAGCCAGACATATTCACCGGTGCCTCGTGTATTGACATCTTAGGGCTCGACGCATCCATCAAAACTCAAAAACATCCATAATTCATAGTCTTAATTATTTAAATTTGTTTAATGAAAAAATAAAATATAACGCACATTCAGATTGGCTAGAAGAAGTAGAAATTAATAAGTATCTTATTAATTTACACTTCTTCCAAAATAAATTGCAGTATTATTCGCTTGAATTTTTTTTTGTTAATTAAAGACGTTTTTTAGTTTGTAATTAATTTATTTATTGTTTGTCATTAAATTCTACTAAGTTTTGTACGAATTATGTTATGGCTTAAGATCTATGTTTTCTAGTTTGCATCACGAATTATGTTTTAGCTTAAGATCTACTATGTGTTTTCTAGTTTGTATGAGATTTATTTATTAATTATGCCATCTAGTTTGTACGAATTATGTTTTAGCTTAAGATCTATGTTTTCTAGTTTGTATGAGATTTATTTATTAATTAAACATAATATTTCCAAGAAAAATTTTATCATTTGAACCCATAGAACAGACCTAGACCCCACGAAACAAACGAAATCAAGGAAACAACCCAGCCGCCACTAGTTAATCTTTTATCAAAACATACAAGAGGAAAATTGTTAATTGAACTAATAACCCTTATGAAGACCACAGTACCCATCGCACGAGTTTTCCTACATTATCCTTTCATTTCCCTAATTATTTAGTACGCATTTCCACCATTTTTTTTCTTTTTAAGAGACAGAGTAGAACTCTTTGATACGATTTAATTAAATAAATATCAAAATGGCTCTGAATCATACTACGATCGAAAAATATTTGCCCAAATATGAATGTGATAGACAAACTTTAGATTTCTTTTTAAATCAAGTTACTATGTTAGCTAGAGCACCAGACGCGGACGCCAGCGCCCTGTTTCCAATGACATATATTAAAAAGTAAGTTACGAGGAGAAGCAATCAAAGCAATAGCTCACATGCCAAACAACACTGTAGAAGAAATTGTCAATTCCTTAAGGTCTAAATTTATTATAGAACAAATTATTTCTCAAATTACTCGCATCAAACGGTTCCCAATATTGATTAAAATTTCTGATCGTTTTATTATTCAGATTGACTTTCACGGCTTTGGTAAACACTTGTCATTCGTTAACCATAGCAATCCTAAAAGAAGCTGTTGCAGTAGAAACAGTCAAGTAGTTCATCAGTTCATCGGAATCTGAAGAGCCAGCATTAAAGAGAAAGATAACCCTTAATAGAAGATACCGGGACTTATTAACTTTATCTTATACTCGTAAATACAAAATATACAAAAATTTAAGTATGTATGCCCGTTGCCAGCATGTGCCGTTAGTATTACCTATAGTATATGTATGGCGTATATGTTACGCAAGTCTCAAATGATTGATGAAAATAAAATCAATTTTTTGATGAACATAAAAACAATTTTGTAATAACGATAGTTAATTTAAAAATCACTTTTCTTTATTTATTTTAAGATGAAAAATGCGTTTTTCCTATTAAATAGAATAGTGCTTGACTATTAAACTGCAAGCATTTAGATAGCGATAATTCAATGAGAACCGCGACTAGATGCTGACCGGGCACGGTGGATTTAAGCAGTATCTTCATAGATTTAAACTGGCCGATAATCCCTACTGCCCTTGTGACGGGTCATCTGAAGAAACAGTGACCCACATCTTAACAGCATGTACCAGATTTGGATACGAAAGGTGGCAGTTCGAGGTGAAGATGGACACTAGAGTGGCGCAGCACAGTCTCAAGGACCTAATTGCAGACGATAAAACTCGTAGGCATTTCTTGGAATTTGCACAGAAAGTGCTGAAGGTGGCAGCGAAGGCCAATGGCTCGACGGTTCTATAGCGCATTGCTACCTAACGGAGGCGAAACACAAAAACAAAAACGATGAGACCAAAACGCCAATTTCTGGCGCAAAGGATAACCGGACAGCCAAAATAAAATGTGTGTGTTGTGCAGTGGACTGTGAGGACGCTAGATAGTGACTACCCGTGGAAACTCCGTGCGCCAATACCCATTCGCCAATTTCCTCGCGCCAAACACTGGGCGCAGAGGAAACCGGACCTAAAACAAAGTGCATTAAAATCGGACTGTAAGGATGCAGGACTTCGGTACTCGTGAACTCTGCGCGCCAGATTCCGCGTGTCAAACTCCTCCCCCAAATTCTGGGTGCCAACGATAAACAGACTACTGAAAGAAGTCAGTCTGGTAGAAGCTTTAATACAGAAATAAATAGTAAATACTAATGAACATAACAACATAACATCAATAATTATGACTCAAATACGAATGATGGCGATAATTTTTTTCAAGGTACGGGACCACAAAACGTATTGACGGTTAATTAAATTATTTATGAAGCTCATCTCCCATATATCACTATAGATGAATAGGGAGGAAAAATCATAGATTCTGGTAGTAATAGGTGCCCTAAACTCATAAGTAATTGTTAAGTCAAATAACGTAAATACCTCCTCATCGGGGTTTAATAAGAAGACCTCGGATGTCTTAAGACACAACTATATACGAAGATTTATACAACTTACTCCAGCCAGGGAGATATAATGGACAAACTTTCACGATGATTCTCATATATTCACGAATCAGTATGATGCCGATGTCAAATATTTTATTGATACTGTTAACTTGTGTAGTTAACAGCGCCATCTATTTCACCTCTTACGTACTTTATCGAGCCTAGAATCTCTAGATGGCTTAATGATCTACATAAAGGTACCTACTTAGTTCCCTATGCAGTGCATAGGTGGCGCTGTAATTAGTTATTATTATTTTAGGCTAGCGAATTTGTAATGTACTCATGCCACTTTCCGAATATACACCGTAAGAAGCACACGCTGGTTTGTCTCCATCTCCCCTCAAGATCCTCCGACCTCCGCCCACGTGCCATCAGATACATTAGAATAGTTTCATGTTATATTTGCTACATGGCGCGGTGGGGTTTGTAAGTTTTTAAAAGAAAGCGAAAACACTATCTACGATGTAGCCTCCGCTATATAGTAAGTTAGTAAATTTACCACAATGGCATTGCTTTATGTCATGATGCATTTCAGGGAGAAAAAATAAAAAGATGATTCAGAAATCAGGAATAAATAATGGCATTATCGCTACATAAACAAGGACTCAAGACGTAAAGATAGCTGAGGCACATTTTTGTGCTACTGTAATATGGCGATTAGCCAGTTTCAATGTTTAGCAGTAACGCTTTGGTTTACTGAGACATAAACGCATATTGCTCGTGTCAGTGATAACTACACATGTATAAATTAGGTATCTACGGTAATAAATGCGTTCACTTCAGAACCTACTCTTGTGTCTATTACTACAAACTATCTCCTCTCCCGACTCCACTCGTCGACATAACTAGGAATAAAGTTATATTATTTCATGGCGACCCTGCCTCAGTGAACCGACAAAGAATCTTCAGGAAATCAAGAAAGAAGAACCGCAAGATTCAAGCAAGAAGATTTCAAGAAAGCATCCCTGCACAAGTGAACCAACGCACCAACGCCATCACCATACACAACATCAACATTCGTTTGGAGGGTTACCTCCCAGGTGAGTCACCTGGGCCAGGTCTCACCATCACATTCGAAGGGGACCAAGGAACGGTTCGAGTGCAAACCGAACCAGCGAGCCCGCCGTCACCAAATCAGCAGCCCACGCCGCCGGCGAGCGAACCGAACCTCTGACATTGTCAAGAATGATATCCGCCGTAGCCTGAAAATTGCCAAATTCGGCCAGGCTTAGTATTTTATTATTATCTGATGAAATAGCTATTAAGCTTAATCTTGAGCATAGTTCAAAAAATGATATGATCGTCGGATTCGTTGACAACGGGGAAAAACATTAAAAAAAGACCATTCGCTTGTAATTCATGATAAGAGGCATCACGAAAAATTATAAACAGCAGATTAGTTTTTATTGTGGAGCAGTGCTGCAAACTTTCCTGATTTATCAGGAGATTTCCAGATTTTTGATGATGTCTCCTGATCTACTGATTTATTTGTAGAATAGTGTAAAATCTCCTGATTTTTTACAAGTCGTAGTATTTGAAACTATTCATTCTTTGTAGATTTGTTAGGTTGGCAGAGGTTGTTTTTATTTAAAATTCTATGCAATAGAACGAAAGGAATGGAACGGAACGTTTTCATTCGGCCGGCTCGGGGACTTGAATATTTGTTATCTGTCCCTGGCCGCAACCATACGGAATTTTCATTCCGTTTTTCGTACGGAATGACAGGTGCAAGCGAGACAGCACTATGAATGTATATAGCGACGTCCCGTTCACACGTACAGTAGTCGAAGTGTTTGGCCGTTTGGCCCGTTTGGTTTGCCGCGCATTTGAACTGAATATTATCTGCCAGCTGTCAAAAGTGACATTTCTGGCCTAGAAATGTCACTGTCAAAAGTTCAGAATGGGGTTCTTGATTGTTTTTGGTATTCCATTTTTTATTTTTTTCTAAATTATTCACATTCTTTTTTCATATAGGTACTAACATTTTTCATAGCTTAACCTTCATACACCTTATTTTTCATAAAAAGGTATATTTATGTTACTTATTATTTAGGTCCTGATTTTTTTTGGTCTCCCGATTTTTTTTGTCTATGTCTCCTGTTTCGTTCAGGTTGCAGTTTGCAGCACTGTTGTGGAGTCACCAAGAAGAACGAATTAGCGCAGGCCATAACGACCACGTAAATAATATTTTTGTGGATTTCACGTCATCGCAACTTTTTGTGACAAAGGATCGTATATGAGCGCAATTAATGCACTCATTGCCGAAACCAAACATCTAAATAGACATTCGACAGTTTACGTGTTTGAAGTGGATGGCGAAGAAATAATACTTCTTCATGATCCTTCTCACCTTATTTAAAATATAAATAAATAATTTAACAATAAAATTAAGGCCAACCGGTGTAAATGTTCGAAGTATGGGTCATCGAACTTTTTGTATCGAATTGTAGGTTAGATTTCATTTAAGTATTTGCAATAAACATGGTACAGTGGTACCACACACGTGCTAACATGGTACAGTGGTGGTAGAGTGGTAGACTGCTATAATAGTCATAAAATGTTTTGTTTAGAAGATATCTTTAAAAGACGCATAGGTATGCCTCAAGCGACGCATTATTGCCCGGTTGACCTTAACTTATTCCATTGAAAAAAACCTGCAAATCACCAGGGTCCACCACTGCCAGCTATCGGCGCCAGCCCAAGATCAACCAGGAGACCAAAATTAATAAATATAAAGAAAATATTCCAGCCAAAAGAACATAAGGAACCAGAGACCAGTAAATCCTCCGGACAAACAAAGCATCGAAAGCGAGCTTACCGGATTAAAAAGACGACCGTGAAATGAATCTATCAAAATCAAAATCAAAAGTATTTATTGCACACATATTACATTATATTAGGTAGGTAGGTACCTATACATAATATGGACCCTGCAAGGGCGCAGCAATCTTATAAATAAATAACAAACTAACTAAAATCTTGGAATGGAAATAAAAATCTTGGAACACTTTTATTATCTCATTAAGATATGCAACTATGGATATCCAACCGTGTGGAACGAACCGAACGAACGAATCTATCGTGTACTACATAGCCAAATATGTGGGAAAATCGAAACTGGTAGGACAGTGAGATCAACTAAGCGTTTTGCAAATAAGAACAGAGGAAACTGACGTCTCACGTAGGCGGTGTAAAACCTACCTATGAATTAAATACGCATATTTAAAGAACACCAAGTTCCTGCGTGCGAGTCTGCGAGTGCGTAATTCGTGCCGCCTAAATTTTCGGGATAGCTCGAGGAAAGCAGTATTTCTAATTACTTAGTGCCTATTTGATAATGTGTGGTTTAAACGTTTAATTTAACTTCTGTTTTTCTGTTTCGCCTTAAGCATTCAATTTCAATTTAAAAATGTTTTATTTCTTGCATTGCCACATTAAGTAATTTGCGCTTAGGGGCTAACGCTTATTTAGTATATTTCGTTCAAAATTAGTGAAACTTTTACATTTCCCTAAGAATTTATTGTGTTCGTTACATACTTCCATTTAAAAAGCATTTGAATTTTGTTGCAAACGTTTTGGCTTGTATTACATATTCAACTTTAAATTCTGTTGATTATGTTTCAGATGTTGAATCCTATTGTGACAAAAAAAAACAAACCGGGCAATTGATCAAGCAATCATCAAAGACACGTATGATGATAAGGTAAACAACTATTTATTTATTATAAGCCCCAAAATAATATAAAAATGGTATTTTTTATTTGCAGGTGTCAGAGGATAGCCTGGAAGTATTCAACAAAGAGATCATAAAGAAACCACGAGAAAAGCGAAGAAGTGCAAGTCGCACCTTAACTTCAATCCAAAAAATCGATTCCTAAACTGATACCCAGGATTTTTCTCCCAGTGATGGCTCAGATTTTGACCCGGATTCAGCTAACTAGTCGATTTAGTGATGACTCAATGAACCTTGTTTATCTCTCAGATGTAATATTCCCAATATTATCTATACCAACAACTCTGCTATTGTTCTATATAAAATCTATAAAAAAAATATTTTTTTTAGGTTAAAAATCACCCGGATAACAAAAGATTTTGGAAAAAATCTCTTTTGTACAGTCAGGGCTCTAAAAGGGCTCAGAACCATCATTCCCCATGACAAGTCAGAGTAATGATCAGGTAAATAAATTGTGTTTTTTTAAGCAACATTCTTTGAATTTATAGCGTTTAGACATACATAAATATAAAAATATCAAGTAGTGGGTTGAAGCTGGAATTTACATTTTCTAATGTGACCGGGAAACTATAAGCCTCATACCAGTCATAGCTCATACCTACTCCCTTCATCATGTGAAAAGCCCGCCATTTATTACTATGCAGCTACTGTGTCGTATCTAATATAGGTGCTATCGACAAAATGGAACCACGACCCTCATGCAACCACGTTAAAGTAACGTATTGTAACTGAGTTGTTATGATTTAAATTATAACGTCACTTTGGCATACATAATTCCATTGTGGGTCAGGCTTCCATTTTGCCGACAGTAGGTACATGAAAGTAATGTAAGATAATGGCGGGTATGTTACAATATACATGTGGCAGAAGAGACGAAATTATTCGATCTTCGAAGAGAGACCTACAAACCAGCTAACAAAGTTTTGAGCGATATCCTACATGATATACCACCTTCCGATACTCACCTCTTCTCCCAAGAGAAATTGTCGACAGCAGTTAAGGATCAGGGGTGGGTGCACATAAAGTATTTTCCCTAGGAAAATCAGCCCTAATAACATAATTATCGTTTTGGATAATAATTATTCGAAATCATTCAATAATCCTGCATAAGATAATACTTAAAGTTTAATAAATGTTTTAGTCTACTGGTGTCATGAAATAATATTCTTACGATATAGGTAGTTATTAGAGTAATTTTTTTAAATATAATATAACAACTCAAATCAACCCTCTATTTATAAGCTGTCAACCTTGCAAACAAAAGCCAATGCCAATCTGACTCAGAGATCCGACGACAACATACAACTAGATGGAAAGAACTGGACTGGATGGAAACAGCAAAAAACAGAGAGAAATGGAAGGGTAAAGAGGAGGGTTTCACCCAGCAGGGATCAGTGCAATCTCCAGCTCCTGTTCCAGAGGTGCTTCTGACTTAGTTTTTTTTTAATATCACAACTTAAAATAAGCAAATAAGAGTTGTCAGGGCAGAACTGACTCAGACACTTCAGCTTCAGTTATGGAGGTAATTTTATAATAACAGCTTGAAACAAACTCAGTCATACAAATCTTATTTTCAGGTAAGCAAGCCTTGCTCTACAGGATTTTTTTAAAAGTGCATTAATTTTATATGAGGAAAACCTCAAAAACGATGGGTAGACGACAACATACAACTAGCTGGAAAGAACTGGACTGGATGGAAACAGCATAAAACAGAGAGAAATGGAAGGGTAAATTGCTCTGATAATTAGATTAAGATTAATTACGATTCATAAGAGCTTGTTGCTAGGCCTACATGAATAAAGTATGTTTTTGATTTTTTGATTTTGATTTTGAGGAGGGTTTCACCCAGCAGGGATCAGTGCAATCAAAAGTGCAACCAATCTAACATAAAATAATGTAAAGCACTGAGCAAATAAAGGTTTATAAATAATAATTTTGTATATTAAAATAATTCTGAATGCAGTACTAAATTGATAATACACATCTCTTCATCTGCTTAATGTTTAATTTAAGAAGCCTATCACTATTCTTGTAACTAGTGATATCATAATGGAATATTGAAATAATAGCTTAAAACTTTCCCAAAGTGTATTCCCCCTACCAGCCCTTTTTTTTGAAAAATATTAATTACACTGTTTTATATTTTGAGAATTCTCCAGTTTACTTTTATTAATAATTTCTGGACATTCGTTCCCTCCCCTCTCATCTTTGCATTTGCACTTAACTGTCTATTTCAAAACTTATGCCGCCCGGCTCAAATTCTGTTTAGTGTTTTTCTTAACGGTGTTTAGTGCTATTACAATGGTGGGTCCTTTTCTTAATTAATATTATTTCCCTTTCGTTGACTCTTAAATTTCTTCTATATTTTTACCCCTCTTTTCAGACGACTCGGCAATATAGGTCCTCCGAAACTCATCTCATACTATGTATGTGGGGACTCAAACGGATTCCACTATATATTACCCAGTGGTGAGTTTGATTTTATGATGTGGAAGTTATTGACCATGACCATTTTTTAAATGTAACAACTTGAAACAATCTATTCCTAAGCTAGCATGCAATGAACCAAGAGCTGTCAGGGCAGAACTGACTTTATAATTTCATAATTTTCATAACAAGCTTTTACACTTCAGGTGAGGGAGACTTTAGTAGGACACAATTTTAATGTGCCATAGTTTTGGATATGAAATAAATTCTGTTAGGTTTAATTGAACTGCAATTGGCCAGGCAGCTCATTCAGGAATATGTATTATTTTAGGCTTGAGTTTTGGGTTGGGTTGAGCATGTAATGGGACATGGGACCATATGTGACAGGCGATGCAGAGACCCACTGGACAGCTGAATGTGGTGTAACTGATCAAGATTTCTACTATGCATCACTATTTTCTAATGTAGCTTATCAGAAGCTGCAGAGTCACGAATATATAGAAAGTTATGGTATTTAAATATTTGGTACAATCACTTTTTACAACCACTACAATAAACACAACACATTTTTCCTCACAATCCCTACACAACAAACACCTATGTAAAAAATTGTCATTTTTTAATTATTAGCAATATGACTATCTTAATCACAGATACATTTGTACACATTTCCCAGCTCCATGATATTTGGAAGCGATACGAAATGAACGCTGGATAAAATACGAATACAGTGCTAACTTTTGGCAAGACACAATTCTGATAAACGGCGGCGAAAATTTAGGGCGGCAAGCCAGCCACGATGCAGGACGCCAGACCCATGACCCAAACTCCTGGCCCGTATTAAACCGAGGGGCCGTGAAGACAAGCCCTTCGATGATTTTTCCACAGGCCTCAACATTATTACACCTTGATTACACCACTGCAGACAAAGTATAACACAAAGAACAAGAGCCCAACACTATGCAAGTAGAATTAAAGCGACAACGAGTAGCAAATAAATACTGATTTAATAGAATAGAATAGCCACGACTAACGAGAGTAACGAGACTCAAAGAGAATAATATAATCAATAATATGCATCTCTCGTCTCGTCTGACAATGGGACAAGGACACTGAAATATGAAACCTATGGAAGTGAAACGTCAACGAATAATGCGTGCCACTGTGACGTCATCTTAGAACTAAACATGGCGGTTTTAGTGCTGCCCAGAAGATTTTTACTGTTACTAGGTTTTATCGATACATCGATACCTTTTTAACGTTCTCGGCTCATTTTATTTAAAATACTAAGTATGTATTATTTGTGGAGTTTATGTTTTAATAGGAAGTAAGTAAATAAATAAAAATTCTTTATTAGTATATTGTTATGTGAAAAGATACTTTGATTTAGTAAGATGTGTGGAGTCTAGGACAATTTCGTGCTTCAAATTTGACAGGTAAACGAGATGACGCTGTACTACTCAATACATATTGCGATTTTTGCGGTAACACTGATTTTCAAAAGCTGACGTTTGACAACTTAGTGACCGCAAAACACATGGCGCAGTACAGCGCCATCTGTTTTGGATGTCAGAATAAGTGTACGTGTTTTTCTTGGACTTTACCTCTCTATTACAATCAATTTTGTTGTGTTGCTAACCCTGAAGTCTGTAACACACTACCGCACTGCACCTCGACCTTGGTGCGCCGTATCTATAAGTGAGAGCGATACAAAATTCAAGCTTATTAAGCGACGGGTGAAAAAAAACAAAACACCTTCAGAACATTTTTTTATTACAAAAATAAGGAATGACTTCCGCTCTTCAACTTCTTCAACATTTATTCAGCAAATAGGCCACAACAATTATATAGGTCTATGGACAAGGACAATGGCCAAAGACCTATATAATAGGGACAAGACATATTGTTCTATACGTACAATTGCTTATACAAATAGCACCCATTTTGACGGCACACACATAAATATATATCTATCTCGTTTTTACTCAGCACTGTTACCCTCAGCAAAAAAAGATGACAGTATTTCAGTACGTACATAAAGTGTTCCATGAAAATACGTAAATACCTAATGCGGCCGAAAATCCGCCATGTTTAGCGGCCCAAATGTCATTGTCTGTCAGTTCAGCCGGTACTTGTCCTGTCAAAAAGTCGTGGTGAAAATTAAAATTATTAATTATCTTTCAATATTTTGCTTGTGATTGAAAATAATTGAAGCCAAATGTGAATAATTACGTCGCGAATATGCCAGTGTGTAGTGTATTAGGGTGCGGCATAAGAAAACCACCAAATCAGCCATCTTTAACCTTACACAGGTACGCTATAATTTACATTAAAAATATTGGTTATTGTTAATGTTCCTGGGAAATTTAAGGATGTTTCACATTATAAATAGCAAGGTTCTTCTGTGCAGTTATAGATCATGAAGTGATTTGATTTATTTAACTATATTTTTGCGATTAAATAATGTAAACATTTTAGCTAGGGTTGTACTTTATTTATCGACTTTGATATCGATGTATTATGATTGCTTATTTATATTTTCTTATTTTATCAAGCTACCCCTTTTAAAACCTACTAAATTATCGTAATTAAGTAATTAAAATATTTTTTATAGGTTACCAAGAAATGAACATAAAAAGAAAAAGTGTCTGGAGACGGAGACCCTGACCGACTCTCGGGAGCAATCGGGTCCGCGGGGTCGTTACTCCAGAAGCTGTCCTGCGGCTTTTTTTTATATTATTATTATAGTTTGTTTTATATAATTCGACATTAAGATACCATATACATCTCTAAGTACTTGTAATATGTTAGTTTGAACTGGTAGTTGCAGTTGGTTGTATTTTATAAAATTGTTAATGTATTGTTATTATTTTTGCTTGTATGTAAATTCATTGTTGACGTGTAAAAGTGCCTTTGTGGCCTATTTGCTGAATAAATGTTGAAGAAGTTGAAGAGCGGAAGGCATTCCTTATTTTTGTAATTAAAAAAAATGTTCTGAAGGTGTTTTGTTTTTTTCACCCGTCGCTTAATGAGTTTGAATTTTGTAGCGCTCTCACTTATAGGTAAGGCGCACCAAGGTCGAGGTGCGGTGCGGTAGTGTGTTACGGACTTTAGGGTTAGCAACACAACAAAATTGATTGTAATAGAGAGGTAAAGTCTAAGAAAAACACGCGCGCTGTACTGCGCCATGTGTTTTGCGGTCACTGAGTTGTGAAACGTCAACTTTTGAAAATCAGAGTTAACGCAAACATCGCAATATGTATGGAGTTGTACAGTGTCATCTCGGTTACGTGTCAAATTCGAAGTACTAAATTGTCTTAGATTTTACACATCTTACTCAATCAAAGTATCTTTTCACATAACAATATACTCATAAAGAATATGTATTTACTTACTTACTTCCTATTAAAACATAAACTCTACAAATAAATCATACTTAGTATTTTAAATAAAATCATCTGCGTTAAAAAGTTATCGATGTATCGATAAACCTAGTAACAGCAAAAATCATCTGGGCAGCACTAAAACCGCCATGTTTAGCGGCCGGATGACGTCACAGTGGCACGCATTATTCGTTGACGTTTCACTTCCATAGGTTTCCTATTTCAGTGACAATGGCGGACGCCGGACAGCTAGTGTAGTGTTGCCCCAGTTGAAAATTACTCGGTTAATGTACTACCAAATGATGTACAGCCTAATAATCGCAACAGACGGGCGTACCGGAGCGCGAAATTGATCCATTCAGATTATCTCTTTCTTGCTCTCACTTATAGATGAGTCCTTAACGGACATACGGCGACCATCTTAAACTCAATCGAACAGTTGATACGGTCCGATACGACTGTCTATTAGAGTAGGCACGCACGAGCAACTTTGTCTCCGCAACTGTGTGGTTTGTCTCTGTCGCACTCAAGTGTCGAATCCAAGTGCGACAGAATCTCTGTCACAGAGACAAACACAAAGTTGCGGAGACAAAGTTGCTCGTGCGTGCATACCCTTATTGTTAATGCGTTTAAAGCCCTGATAGACTATTACACCGCACCGCAACCTGGGTACGGTGCGGCGCACGTATCGATAATAGTGTACACGTGCGTCAAGGAGCATTTAGTTTAGAGCTGCGCGAAAGAGATATTTTAACCGCACCAAAGTCACGGCTTTTATCTTCGTCACACTCCACAATTTATCGGTTTTTTGGTTACCAGCATCACTATTATTAATATTATTTAAACAAGCAACACATTAACCGGCCGCGAGTCGCGTCAATCGCAATGTCGAATTCCTTCTCTTGATCCTCTTCTTGTTGTAGTTTTCTTTCTTTTGTCTTGATACTAATTTAGAGCATTTATTTTATATGCAGTGAACCTCAGGTTAGGGAGTGAGTCAGGAAATAGTTTTGAGTATTGTTTTTGTCATCACCACTGTACTTGGCATAAAGTATGGGGTCACCTTTACCTATATTAATTTATCCTTTCTGCGACTCGGTTTTCATTGCCATTATGGCTCAAAAATATTTATTTTCATATATTAAACTGGTTTAAGATGAGTAATGTTTTGATTAGGATCATTTTGGCTTTAATCCCGCCCTTAATGTCTTGTAATAGTGAGTCTGAGTCTTAACAGGTTTTGATATTTTGTTTTGTTGAAGTGGACAGTTTCATTCAATACAAATACATGCCTTTCTGTGCATCTGTTTCATACACATAGCTGGAAGATTGTTAACATGTAATTAAAATGGCCTTTATATTTACAATATTTACAATAACTTAATAGTCTGGTTTCCATTTACAACATCAACTTGTCTTTCTAACATTGCTTGCTTAAAAACCTTCAATTTACTTTTTTCTATTGTTTTCTCATCTAAGCTCATCTTTCTAAGAGAGTAATTTAAAATATGTAATGAAAAAATATTAATTTGGATAGATTTTGTTTCAAAAGGTTTCCCTGACTTGTGTTTTGAGTTAATTTCTGTTACAATGCTATGATATAGTTTAAATTTTCATTCACTTTTCCAATTAAGTTACTTCCAAATGCTGTTATACTCAGGCCAACTTGATGTGTTTTGTTATTCTGTACCAATTCCAACTTCAATCTTGTGAGACTTTGTCTGCCGTTGAGCAGTTTCTTTGAACTTATCTTATATCTGTCAATGATTTGATCTTTGTTAATTATATGGGGCAATATCCATTATAAAAATACTATATAATATTATAAAAATAATTAATATACATCAAAATATGTTATAAAAATACTGATTTGAATAAGGTGATGGTATGGTTATAGTCAGGGAATACCAGACCAGTTTTTTATCTGTTTTTTTTTTTTTATCGTATGGCATTACATTACATTAGGTACACTGTTCATTAACAACTTCATCTTTGGTAGAACAGTGTAGTAAGAACCGTGAGATCTTATGGAAGACAGTATGGTTGCCAGTTTTATCTGTTAACCTGGAGTTATTTCTGATATCTACAGCCCGTTTATAGCAAGAATTATTAATTATGAAATCCCCACAGAGGTTAAGATTCAAATTAAATATCCGGCAGCCATGAGTTCTGTTAGTACCATTGGCTGCACATAGGGCATATTCAAAAGTATATTAAAGAATAAGCTATTATAATCTTACATATTATATTATTTTCATGAATATAGGGCTAAATAACTTGAAAAACTCATTTAATATTGTGCAAACGTTTAATGGTCAAAATCAGAGAGTTGAGCATTTTAGGTTTTGAAATATCTGAGAAATTAAGTTTTCTTTTGAAGAAAATTAACAAGTGGAATATGTTGTGTCATTTGTCATGAACCTTTCCTGTGAAGAGGCATGCACACTAACATATATTTTAGACATTCTACCTGTTAATAAGAAAAATGCCAAGGCCTTAAATCATTTCGGGAACACTTAAATATTTTTAAATAATAATATAACCAACGCCTTTAATAATCACCATCAAGAAATTATAATTAACCTGTCCCTCTATTGGTAAATGCTGTTATTTTGTATATTTTTATTATAAAAAGACTTATTTTTCAAATTAAAGTATTTTCAATTAGTGTAGGTCAATGTTGTATCAAAATTTTAATTTATTGTATACATTTGTGCAGTATGTTTACAATTAATAATATAAATAAAAATGTTGAAAGGTTGGTTCTTTCATACTCTCTCGGGTCCTCAATGTACAGTTCGATCGGATTGGTCTCTGGGTTTTGGAAACCATGTGTGGTTCCCAGCGCGCTGAATGCAAACAAATGAAATGATGGACATAATTATGCGCGCGAATGTTTCATGGAATCAAAGTTTATTAACAAAAATAAAAGTATTAACAAAATAATTAAACTAAACATTAAAATTAAAACTAAACTCCAACAACTATATACACATATTTACAAATAAAAAATGGAAGATAGCTCGGCGCCGGATGGTAGGGTGCCCAGAAGGCTGGTGACATTGCGGCGTTGAATGGCAATGCCAATTCGCTGGGCAAGGAAGTACCCAGCCCTGTGGTCACCCGTAGCATCAGTAAGACGCTTCGCCAGCTCCCGAAATATGCAATGTGCTCCGGAATCTTTTTATAAAAATCTCCAGTGAGCGGGTGGTATTGTGTTGTTTTATATTTCCTATCACCGCCACAGCACCATTTTCTTAATCAGGTTTAGTGACTTTCTCTTCTTCGAAGAGAGGCGCAGTACAGTGAAGAAATTTATAAATTAATCTTAAATATTAAAGATTGTATTTAGGTTTAAGAAATTGTAATGCTATTATCATTTGAAATAAACAGATTTTTTTTTTTTTTTTTCCTAATCAAAGATATTTTCTTCAAAGAATGAAGGGTTATAGTCTAATTCGTCATTACTTACTGGCCCATGAGCTTTTGGGCTCCACGTAAGTTATGATCGACGACGTTTCGGCTACTTTCTTCGTAGTCGTACCGCGACCCGGTTATCTTCCGGATTCTGTTGTGAGTAACTGTTTACAGCGGATCTATTTCAGGGTTTGATTGTGAGTTGCGGATTACTGCGGCAATTCTATCGACACGATTTTTTTGATAATGTCTGGCTTCCTTAAGCCAGATTGTTTTAATTTTTTTGCGCGCGGTTCCCTCCCCGTTTTTTGGGTTGTCCGCGCGGTTTTTTGTTTGTTGCCTATCGTTGGGATATCATCTGAAGGTGCCAGAACAACCGTTGGTTTTATCGATAGTTTTAAATCAAAAGAAAACAGCCCAATATCATTTGCTGACCATTTCCGATATAAGAAATTGATTTAAAACGGCA
Organism: Cydia splendana; assembly: GCF_910591565.1. Taxonomy (NCBI): domain Eukaryota; kingdom Metazoa; phylum Arthropoda; class Insecta; order Lepidoptera; family Tortricidae; genus Cydia; species Cydia splendana. Next base: position 4,857,297 of record NC_085970.1, read on the forward strand.
CCCGGTCAATTTTGGGTTTAAAGTGTGGTCATTGTTAATGACTTCGATCAATTTTGAAGCCGAAAGTCTCCGATCATTGCGATCGGTTCGCGACGTGGTATAACAACAAAGACCATTGATGACTACGTTCTAACATATGAAACGGATTGGACTACGTGAGCCGTATATGAATAAGTATGCAGGTTGTGTTGGCAGATATTGCTGCCTTTTCTTTGTTTTAATACTATTAGGTGATTCATCCAGTTTACGTGAATGGAGTTGAAAGCCTATTTAATTGATAAGGCATTCTTTACGGTTAGCGAATTCTACAGTAAATTAAACATTAAAGAAATTGCGGTACTTGAGTTTAATCAATTGCCTGTCAATTGCAATGTTTCCAATTTTTGGCTGTAACATTTATTTCCAAGTGCCTCGGGTGATAAATTTTTTAAATCTTTTATCTTGAAAGTTGTTTTCTTTTGGATATTTCTCCTTTTACAAAAGTAAATAGGAGCAAAATTACGTCATACTCCTGACGTTCAGGCGAAGTAGGAAGAGGACTCTTTTTCGTCATTGCGGGAATTGTTTCCATCTCATTCCTTCTACGCGCCTGAAAAGGAAATTAGTAGTAATAGGACCAAAAGGCTGATTAATAAACGTAAGAAATAAATAAATACATATTACAGTGATTTGATGGGACTAATCTAGTTATGTATGAGATTGGATGCCCCAGCTGTGCGTTGATTTGGTTCAACAGTTGTATTCTAACATACTGTTGCAATTGCAAAAATGGAGAATATTGATTTTTATAATTACAATGGTACTTATAAAAATCAATATTCTCCATTTTTGCAAATTGCAGTTAGTTGAAAATAAGGTTAATGCCGCGAATTAACAAAAAAAAAGTAGTACAATTGATAGGATAGAATGAATTATTTAATCGCAATTGGAAGTGTCCTGACAAGTATCTTCGTACGTTACAATCATAATGGGCGGGGGGCACCGTTGTGTTGAAAGTTGAAACTACATTCTCCTACGAAGACCGATTGGTACCTACTTCCATTAGTAATTCCAATCCAATACTTACATTTGTTTAGACAGATCGTACAAACAAACCTTGGATAGCGGTTGAAAATTTGATTTTGCGCGATTTTCGGCCTTTGGGTGGTATTAAAAAACCTAGAAGGTAGATCTGGACAGTCATTTTTTGCCTGAAACATTCAAAAATTGACAAATGAGAAATATTAGTCATGGTAAAGTAATTGATGCTAGCAATCGATGTTAGCCCAAACCTATCGCGCAAAAACTGCACACTGTGCTTTTTAGCGAGTTTCTTCGCCCTGCTCCTCAAACTGACAACCGTCCTTCTACGAAGAACGGCGTCATATTTTTGAGCTTCCTCCCAGACTTTGTTGCCTTTTGCTTTTCGCAAAATGTCGTAATCTGACAGGAAGCCCAAAAGATGTTTGTCCTCCTCGATCGAAAACGTTTCTTTATTTTTAGCTGCAGCGGTCAGCAATTCGGTCGAGGGGGACGAAGGTTCTGGTGAAGCTAAGAAATTTGGATCCAGTATGGATGGAGATACAGGGCGAGTCGATACGTATTTGCCCATGTCGCTTTGCACGATACGTTTGGGCGGGCTTTTTGCTGCTTGAGTTGGCTGATTTGCTGCCAAGATACTTAATGGAATTGGCGCATCAGCACTCACCGGCTTTAAAAATATATTTTTGGACACTCGTATTGCCGACGAGTGCGCGATTTCTTCTGCGGGTAATGTATCCGCCGAAGAAGCTCTAATTGCTGCAGTTTCTACAGCTGCTGCAGATTTTGCAGCTGTTGCAGCAGCTGCAGCTTCTGTGGTTTTTGCAGCAATTTGATGGTATTCCGTAACTACAGCTTCCAATTGCTCGTGTTTTATCGGCTTTGGGACAAAATACGAACAATCGGATCCTGTGTACGTTTGAGTGCTTGCCGTTTTGTGTTTTTTCTGATATTGCTTCAAATTTAGAGTTTTCGCAATATCGAGCGAAATGTTCTTATTACTGTCCAGTTTTTTTAAGTCCTTAACCACTGTCACGAACTCGCCCGTTTGGTGACAATTCTTATCGACAAAGTATCGGGGGAAAATGTGGATGTTTTCCCCGATGTATTTTCGAATGTCCTCCTGTGTGCATGTATGTAACTGATGCACACACAGTCTCGCTATTTTCACAGCCAAACAACTCGACTGCACAATGGCGTCAACCAGGCGTGACCTCTGACGTTGATACCTGGGATTTGATTCCTGCATTTTTATTTTTTGTAAGCTTGTAATAATCCAGCCTCGTGTGCAAGAAAGTGTTGGGCAGCCGCGAGCACTCGAAACAGATAGTCGACCGTGTTACTATCTGGCCTCTGCGTACCAAGCTGCTTCTACACAAACTCTGCGTACAGCTTATATTTGGCTGGTACGCAGAGGCGGGCAAAGTTCTCAGAGGTCAGGGGCATATCTCTCTTTACTATCACTCGGACACCGAAAACCTTTCAGATACGAAAACCTTATTTATCATTGTCTGAGAGATCAACCCCTTCAATTGGGTAGTTAAACAGTTCAAGAGTTGTGCCCCTGTTCAGTCGACGTGCGGTTTCCAGTCGACCATCTCCCCGATGCACTTTTTTAAAAGGAGCGTGTTGAAAATTGCGACAATCGAATTTTGATCGCCGCAACTCCATTTTATAAATTGTTTGGGGATATCCGTCGTGTGTTCAAAGTTATAAACCGCTTCAATTCGTAGATCTCCGGCGTATTTAATCCCGTTCATGAAGGAACTCAATTGAGCCATCCATTTCTTATTGTCTATGTGTAGGTACTGTTTCGTCCACGTCCCGATAATGATTAAACAGCACGTCGGCGAAGATCGAATTGCTATATGTGTGGAAAGGTATGAGATGAGCCGCGGTCTCATAAGCCTGTAAGTATTCGACTTTCGGAAATACCGACGGCTTTTTGACCCCACTAAAAGTCCCGTATTCGGTTAAAAAGAATTTTTTATAGAACTTCACAGTCGACCCCGTCAACAATTTTTTCGTTTCTGATATATTCATAAGAACGGTATTTTGGGGAAGGACCGGGTCAACCGTGAGGCCAACATGTAATTGGAAAAACTCCAAGGCCCCCCGCGTCAAAATCAATAGCTTATCTAAACGGCTAATGACTGTTTGCGGAGGAGCCTTGAGTCCATGTTCACAAGAATAAAAATATACGTCATGTATTTGTTGAGTTGTGTGCAGCAATAATGCGATTTGGCGATCAATATTTTGGCAGAAAGTGGCAATATCTGCCGCCATTACAGAATACCTTACAGAATCCCTAAACTTATTCGAATTTATTAGATTGCCACAATTTTTTCGAGTGTGTGACCTCGGCGGCAGGCCCGCTAGTTCGGGCTCGTACGAAGAAGCGGTGTGTGTGATTTAGTTGTAATGTCGGTTTCCGCCGCAGCATTACGCTCAGTTTTCCGATATTGATGCAGTTGCCGGGATTGGCTTGAAACTACACAGCTGTGCACATTTCTGGGCGTCCATTTCAAATCGACGATGGTAGTGACAATATGGCAAGGGCGAGCTTCTGCGGCTGCGTGGGCTTCGGTCTTGAGATTGAGAGTGGTTTCTTGAACGCGATAGGAAACGGCGGTGAGAGCGGCTGCAGCGTTGGTTATTGTAGTTTTGTCGAAGTCTTGTTTGTTAAATCCTTCAAAGGAGGTTGTGTATTAAGATTGGCATTGGATAATAGGTAATCTTTAGATTTCGCTTCTACAAAATCAATAAGAACATGTTAATAGCAAAATTTACCATCCCCGCTGCACAGTCACATGAAGTATCTATGATTGACTCAATTGCCTCGTCTAGATGGATCATGACAACATAGTATTTCCTTGTTATTCTTTGTTCAGGGACAACATTAGCTCTCACATCACAAAGATGTACAGTCCGTTTTATTTCGACATCCGATAGCAGTCTCAACATATGATTCTCTTGAAGACCTTAAACAAAAAAAAATTAAATATAAAGAAGTACTTCCTTCTTTAATAATAAAATAGGTAAGAGTAAATGTTAATGTTGTTCAATTAAGGACCACAGACACTTTAAATCTAATTTTAATATGTGATAACTTTGTTAGAAAATGAAATGGTTATGGCAAAACATTTAGATCGTTTTGATTTGAAAGTATTTATGTAAAATGACCATGGTCCCACATGTTCATTTTTGCTTTCCAGGTCAAGATCAAGATAACGCGCGGTAGTGTGAGATATGGGCAAGGTTAATACTTACGATAAAGCTTTGGCATCTCTTATTTCACCGGGATTATGTTTGTCGCTATTCTTCATAAACTCCATAAGCATATATGGGTCTACTTTTGGCAAATTAGATGAGTTTGCATTAATAAAAGCAGCGGTATCCATGTTTGCCGAATTCAAATGCCAGTGGTCGTCCAAGGTGCAATCAAAATCAGGTCCGGGGTTCACAAGCGAAGCTATCGTCGTTGAGGCCCTCCAATGATCTGTATGGATAGTGATTCCGGGTTTCACATGTTTTTCTATTATTAATTGTATTAAAATCTCCGCCAATCTTACATTGTCCGGGCACACTTCAAGACGCAGGTCCTCACTGCCATCTTCAATTAATCCCAATCTCTGCGTCGTTAAACAAAATAATTCAATATTAATACAAATACTGAAAAAAATATTATTCAAAAGAATTACAATTTAAATTGAACTATTCAGATATTCAAATTACCTTTATTATACTTTCGTTTCCCAAATTTCGATTCATCTATCTGAACAACTTTCCCCGGGATACATATTTTTTCCCTTTCCTCTTGCATTTCTATCTGGTATGCAACAACAACCTCTCTGCAGTAAGAGTACCAATCCATTATGGTGACCCGGGAAGGCAACGGCCAAATTCATCCCTCGTGAATATCATGACTCAACCGATATGCGAAGCAATACATGAGATATCCAACCAAGTGTCTTTAGTCCGTGATCTTCTTGATTTGCCTTGGCAAGATTTCTTCCCACAATAATATTGCCCGACTGTATTGTTGGCCTTCAAATCAATATTCATTGAATGTGAATGGAGTTGAAAGCCGATTTAATTGATAAGGCATTCCTTACGGTTAGGGAATTCTACAGTAAATGTAACATTGAATTGAATTGAAGGTATGGTACATTATCCATTACAATTACTGTACTCGAGTTTAATTATTTGCATGTCAATTGCAATGTTTCCAATTTTTGGCTGTAACATTTATTTCCAAGTGCCTCGGATGATAATATATATTTTTTAAATCTTTCATCTTGAAAGTTGGATTTTTGTTGGCTATTTCTCCTTTTACAAAAGTCAATAGGAGCTAAATGGGGGACCAATAATTACGCCATACTCCTGACGTTCAGGCGAAGTAGGAAGAGGACTCTTTTTCGTCATTGCGGGAATTGTTTCCATCTCATTCCTTCTACGCGCCTATAAAAAGGAAATTAGTAGTAATAGGACCAAAAAGGCTGATTAATAAACGTAAGAAATAAATAAATACATATTACAGTGATTTGATGGGACTAATTTAGGTATGTATGAGATTGGATGCCCCAGCTGTGCGTTGATTTGGTTCAACAGTTGTATTCTAACATACTGTTGCACCGTCCGATTTTTATAATTACAATGGTACCTACTTATATAGATCAATATTCTTCATTTTTGCATCTTGCATAGTTGAAATTAAGGTTAAAGCCGCGAATGAACAAAAAGAAGTAGTACAATTGATAGGACAGAATTAATTATTTAATCGCAATTGGAATTGTCCTGACAAGTATCTTCGTACGTTACAATCATAATGGGCGGGGGCACCGTTGTGTTGAAAGTTGAAACTACATTCTCCTACGAAGACGGATTGGTACCTACTTCCATTAGTAATTCCAATCCAATACTTACATTTGTTTGTATCAACAAACCTTGGATAGACGGCGGTTGAAAATTTGATTTTGGGCGATTTTCGGCCTTTAGGTGGTATTAAAAAACCTAGAAGGTAGATCTGGACAGTCATTTTTTGCCTGAAGCATACAAAAATTGACAAATGAGAAATATTAGTCATGGTAAAGTAATTGATGCTAGCCCAAACCTATCGCGCAAAAACTGCACACTGTGCTTTTTGGTGAGTTTCTTCGCCCTGCTCTTCAAACTGACAACCGTCCTTCTACGAAGGACGGCGTCATATTTTTGAGCTTCCTCCCAGACTTTGTTGCCTTTTGCTTTTCGCAAAATGTCATAATCTGACAGGAAGCCCAAAAGATGTTTGTCCTCCTCGATCGAAAATGTTTCTTTATTTTTAGCTGCAGCGGTCAGCAATTCGGTCGAGGGGGACGAAGGTTCTGGTGAAGCTAAGAAATTTGGATCCAGTATGGATGGGAGATACAGGGCGAGTCGATACGTATTTGCCCATGTCGTTGATTTGTCAGCAGTTGGCTGATTTGCTGCCACGATACTAAATGGAATTGGCGCATCAGCACTCACCGGCGAAATGAAGCTGCAATTGCTGCAACAGCTGCAAAATCTGCAGCAGCTGTAGAAACTGCAGCAATTGCAGCTTCTTCGGCGGATACATTACCCGCAGAAGAAATCGCGCACTCGTCGGCAATACGAGTGTCCAAAAATATATTTTTAAAGCCGGTGAGTGCTGATGCGCCAATTCCATTTAGTATCTTGGCAGCAAATCGGCCAACTCAAGCAGCAAAAAGCCCGCCCAAACGTATCGTGCAAAGCGACATGGGCAAATACGTATCGACTCGCCCTGTATCTCCATCCATACTGGATCCAAATTTCTTAGCTTCACCAGAACCTTCGTCCTCCTCGACCGAATTGCTGACCGCTGCAGCTAAAAATAAAGAAACGTTTTCGATCGAGGAGGACAAACATCTTTTGCTTCCTGTCAGATTATGACATTTTGCGAAAAGCAAAAGGCAACAAAGTTTGAGGAGCAGAGCGAAGAAACTCGCCAAAAAGCACAGTGTGCAGTTTTTGCGCGATAGGTTTGGGCTAACATCGATTGCTAGCATCAATTACTTTACCATGACTAATATTTCTCATTTGTCAATTTTTATATGTTTCAGGCAAAAAATGACTGTCCAGATCTACCTTCTAGGTAATACCACCTTTAGGCCGAAAATCGCGCAAAATCAAATTTTCAACCGCCGTCTATCCAAGGTTTGTTGATACAAACAAATGTTAGTATTGGATTGGAATTACTAATGGAAGTACATACCAATCGGTCTTCGTAGGAGAATTAACTCCTCTTGACCCGGTTGACTAAGGCAAGGCCCTCGGTCCCATCTAAGGCTGCTTGAAATGACAACAACACGTTATCATTTGGGATGATCGGAATTAACTTATTTTGCCCTATTAGAAAATGGATCGGCTTGTTTGACTATATTTTGTTAATTTGATTCCGGAGAATGTAGAGAATAGATTAAAACGCCAAATGGTAATTAGTGTTTTTATTGGTTTTAACTATACTAGAACAATATCAAGTCATACTAGTGATGTACCTAGCTATGAAACATACAGCGGTACGCTGCGGCGTTCTCACTCCTTGCTCGATCTCTCAGGGGATGTCAACTGCATAGACTGAAGGCCAACCGAGGATAAAGCTTAGGGCGGTACGTAGTGACGCTCACAACCCGTGCTCATTTGTTGGTTCACCTTGACGATAGCAGAGGCCGTCTCCCAAGCTAGACCGCTAGCTAACGAATGAATCTTGTGATGGGCTGACGTGGGTGGAGTTTGGTCGGCCTTTGGTTGCTCTTGGCGCAACCGGATTATACAAACTTCAATAGTATGGCGACAGTACCTATGTCGGATTTCGTTGGTTGCTTCTCCGCCCTTTCGAGTGATGCGAGGTGACGCGCTTTTTCAATTAGATCCGAAAAAGTTTTGATTTCGGTTCGGGCAACCTGCCGTTTAAATTCCATCTTTAGCAGCCCACACAAAGTCCACCTGCTCCTCTTCCTTATGGCGTTTTGCAGGCAATATTCCTAGTAGTGCTCGTTTTCTGCAGAGGAACGTGTCAATCGGCTCCCTTTTTCCCTGGTTATCACTAAATAACTGTATGTATACTTTGTATGCTTGTAACTTACGAGCAAATGCAGAGCGAATTTTTTTAACCCAGAAGATACTTTCAAGATACGGGTACGTCTATTTTATTTCATATTGGAATAATAAATACAATCCCTTGGAAAGTGGTATACTTATTGCAACTTCGTTTTTTGTTTATATTTTGAGAACCAATGATTATATGCTCTTTATTTTGTTAACAATATCAAAAATAATGTTAAGATGATTAATATAATGACACAAAAAAGTGCTATAATTAATATGTTTATTTTATTCACCTCGAAAGGCATAGGCGTTGTTGTAGTTACTAAAAGAACAACAGAGGTTTGCAGTCCCAGCGCTTTTAACTCACCCTCTGGATCCGGGGCCGGCAGCAAGATCTGTTCAATACTCTTATGCTGGTATGGGTCTGTTACATTTGGTAGTGATTGTTGGGAGATGGACGCAGAGTATGCCATTTCAAAGCGCCTATGCTAGCTCGAGCCTGACGAGGTTTCCGAAGTGAAGTTGAGTGTTTTCTTCATTGTTGAGCCATATTTGTATCTTGTTTAAATCTTCAATCGAGCTTAGAGGTAGATTGATGTCGCCAGGTAAAGAAATCTTGGTAAGTGGCGTGAATGATGACAATTTTAATAAAATGTCGTTTTGTGTAGTTTTCAGGTCTCTAAGTACACTTTTGATTTCTTTAATGTACGTGGGTCCGTTACTTCTGTAGTGATTGTTGGAGCTGGACGCAGGGTCGGGTATGCCATTTCAAAGCGCCTATCTTACCTCAAGCCTGATGAGGTTTCCGAAGTCAAGTTGAATGTTTTCTTCATTGTTGAGCCATATTTGTAACTTGTTTAAATCTTCAATCGAGCTTAAAGGTAGATTGATGTCGCCAGGTAAAGACGTCTTGGTAAGTGGCGTGAATGATGACAATCTTAATAAAATGTCGGTTTGTGTAGTTTTCAGGTCTCTAAGTTCACTTTGATTTCTGAAATGTACGTGGGTCCGTTACTTCTGTAGTAATTGTTGGAGCTGGACGCAGGGTCGGTTATGCCATTTCAAAGCGCCTATGGTAGCTCGAGCCTGATGAGGTTTCCGAAGTGAAGTTGAGTGTTTTCCTTATTGTCGAGCCATATTTCGCGAGCAAAGCGGCGTTTTGAATGGTCACTTTGCACGCGTTGAATGCTTCATCGGCTTCGTTATCCCAGCTGATTTCAGTTTCCACTTATCTATGAAAAAAAATATATGTTGATTTTGTTCACAATAACACATGTTTCTTGTTTATTATTATTATTTATCTACCATATTGAGACACGCCACTACCTCTGCATTTAATACCGCTCCTTGCAGTGACTCCCTATTGATAGTTTCGCTTATTTGTTTAGCTGAGGCAGTAAGCTGTAAGAATCTGTCGGAAGTTACTTTTAATATGTTTTCCCAAACTTGACATATCTATTTTTTTAGTTTTATAAGAAATTGCTCGTTTTTTGGCTACAAATATCAAACATCGTTTTGAATAAGTATTTTGTATGTATACCTTGATTTTAACCCAGTCTTTGTTGTGAAGAAGTGTAGATTATTTATTTTATAATTCGTCACAACTGCGCGATCCGGGGTTTTTTTATGTTTAATATGTTGTTTAAAATGTTTGGTCACGACATTTTTCTGTTCAGCTGTCCAAGGAACAAGTGTTCGCTTTTTTTTGCCAGTCTTGTTTGATAAATCCTTCCAAGGAGGTCGTGTATTCATTTGGGACGAACCTTCTTCCTCGTTTTGTGAAAAACCTCCTTCTAATTCGAACTGGGAGGAATTGTTTATCTTGACTTTGACATCTTTCTTTTAAAGTTATATCTGTCACATCTATTGCTTCATGTTGTTGTGTCTGTTTTATCAAATCATTGTCTTGTAATTCCTTTAATCCATCTAGACCTTTTCCATATCCATAGATTTCGATGTTAAAGTTTCACATTTTTTCTTTTTTTCAAATTTCATTATAGAGGAGGCAATGACTCCCTTCTGGAATACTTGTAAGGGTAATCTGTAGTTACTTGAGTGAACTGTTATTTAGATCATGACCCTAAAAACCCGCCAAATGTTCTGTATATTGATCATTTTTCTTTGCATGCAATTGAGATATCGTGGCTATGTAGTGCCATACGACGGTAGATATAAGCATTTTAGGATTGCTTAACTTGTACATATTTTTTATTCTGTTGAGGCATTTTCCACCATCAAATGGGCGAGAGGTAGGTAAGTGGTCTACCAAAAAGTAAAGGATTCTTCTCGCCAACTCCAACGAATTTCCGACTAGCAACAATAAGGTCTATATTTCCCCGCATCTGTTTTGTTAGCAGTACGGGAACTGAGCGAGTCCGTTTTCCTGGGATCATAAAGACGTCTAACTGTTCAATATTGATATTTATGGTATATTATTTCAATTGTTATACAATAAAGGAGACATTTAACAATATGGTCAAAACTTAAGAAACTAAAACCCGTTCTGAGCCATGCCGGGTCCAAAGGTCCCCATCACACTAGCAGCGTTACCCCGCTGTATGGCGATGGAGACCTGTTGGACAAGCCATGACTCAGAGCGGGGGTCATTCCCCTTCTCCCTGAGGCGCTCGCCAAGCTCTCTGAAGAGCTCACGTGCCTCCCGTCCCCAGGGCCCGGCTGTCTCGACAGCGACGGGCACGAAGTCGTAGGTATTTAAGCAGTGTATTTCTGTCGCTTCTTTTTGGCGGCAGTCTCTGCCGCCAAGCCTGCCGACTTAGCGGTGTGTCCTACATGGGATGCAGCAAATGTACTCACACAAGTTGCATCCCATATAAGACACCGCCCTCTCTACTGTTCAATTGCTTCTTTTTCTTTTTGTGATAATAGCTAACTTTGGCGGGTGTTTCTTCTTCCTTCCTGTTTAAATAAAAACAAAGTTCAGCTTCAGCTACATCTCCACTATCTCCAGCCCTTTTTTTATCCATCACTATTATATGGGCAATTGTTACCTCACACACATTTTCGTAGTTCAAAACAGTGACATCTTTTTTTAGCTGTTTTGAATTATTTTTTTTCACATTCGTGTATTTTTTCAGTTATGATACGTATGTCTTCGTCAAGGGGCATTACTGTTTCTTTTGTCATCAAGTTTCGTTTCCGGATTTTTTCTCGATGAAATTTCCCATTCCCAGTTTATTTCTATAAGCAATTTGAATTCGTCTAATTGTTTTTTTAGAAATTCTTTACAAGCTTTACTTCCGTTACCCATTATCATTTCAGTGTATAAAACTTCAATGCAGCCTACTACACTGGGTCTCCAGACTAGACGGTATGCTTATGGTTTCAACGAACCCAGTCTCCTCGTTGACGCCGCACATATTTTTAACACAATGTATAAACGTCGTGTAATGTTGTGGTTTAAATAGGTCGTTAAGTTCTCGTGTAGAAGAATTTTCAGTCTTCAAATGTAATAATAAGTTTCCTAAGTCGCGTAGCTTAGGACATACCGCTTTTCTACTGTGTGTTTCCTTCTTCTTTTTCATTAATCGTGAGCCAAAAGTAATGGTTCCATTTTAACTAATGTGGAAATCTCGTCATTCTGCAACCTTGGCAAAATATGGTTTTTAATAACTTCCTGAGATGCTGTTGACAAATGGGGAATTATACTGATGCTATGGTTTGCTAGCACTCGTTTTTTGTAGGATACTGGTAAGTTTTCCATGTTTAGGAGTCCTGAGCCGCAACTTTTAAAATGTTTCTAAAAATTTTTTCGTTTAAAAGTTGCTAGACAGTTTTTACACGTGGTAAAAGTAGAAGGGCTTGATAATGGACACGCCCCTTTTTTTGGTATTAGTTCATCTTCTTTTTCAAAAATAACTTTAGAATTATGTAAGAAATTTCCACTGTTGCGAAAGGTCATCAGTTATTTGTCTTTTTCTCTGTTTTTGTACTTTTGGATCGGGATCATTGAATGACATGTACTGTAATACTTTCGACTCATTTTTGTGATGTTTCATCAAATGACGCGTAAAATTAGTGACGAGATTTTCGCAAAAAATACAAGCGTTCTTTCGAACCCACCGTCGTTTCTTCTTTTGCTATTGGTTGTTCAGGCTGTTTGTTTTCCAACTCTGAATTTGACTCTTCCGAATCGTCCTATAAAAAGAAAGATTTCATTTATAGTACAGTCAGCATCATAACTATTTTGGAACTAAATTCTGGGGAATAAGGTTCAAAATCGTACGATACTAATCGTACTATACATTATAAGCGTAATAGTGTCTCTGTTGTGCCGGGTGCGGGGCAGTCACGACAGTATAATCAAGGTCATAGCTGACAGGATGGATTGTTGATTGTACCTTCCTGAAATTTTGGGTCGAGTTAAATATAAATACTTAAACAAAATAATGTAGTAGTTAAGTAAGTAACGTAGCCATAAGCCAAACTAATAATTTTATGGATAAAATTATCTGAAATAAAGAATCAATAATAATAATTATTATTATGTATGCTGACTGTACAATTCAGTCAGCTGCAGAGAGAGGTGAGGCTGCAAACAAAATTATATGCAAGGGGGGCCTTGCATATAATTTTGTTTGCAGGGGGCACGTCACTCTGCAGCTGACTATATAGGTATGTTATTACGTATAAAGCCCGAAGTTACTATATTTAAGTGCTAAGTATAGTAAATTTAAGTGTTATAATTTAAACAATATGTATGTTAATGAGAATAAATACTTCTTGTAAAAATATATAATTATTTACGCCATCGTAATCCCCCCTCCCCTTCACCTCCACCACCACGCCACGTATAGGCGTGGTGGTGGTGAGGGGAGGGGGGCTTACTATGGGCACACACTTGGATAAGTAGAGTAACTTTTTGAAAAAGAAACTAACATACACATACGCACGATTGTTTACACTAAACACTGTTTACTCCGGTATCGCATTGCGGGCTCGTGTTGCAGTATGAGAGGGCAGCGATTACACAACCAATTTCTAACGTGACGCTTACATTTGGCGCGTAGCACGTACACCAACGTGATGAGTAAGACCACTGCTCCAGATACTGCTGCGTATAGTGTAAAAATAATAATAAATAAATGCTGGTATGCAGGTTTTTTTCTTATTATTCGATAAAACTACAGGACCGATGTATAACAATAACATTCGGCACTCGCGATGTCGAATACATGATGACTTTTTCGTTGAAAATAACGCATTTATTCAATGAAACTAATTAATAACAAACGTGAACTACATTTGACAGGGAGAGCTATGCTGGCGCCATCTGTCCAATACTTCGACCGGCCAATTGGCTGGTCTCTTACCACGTTGCAATTTTTTTCTGCACTGCACCTCAAAATAATAGAAATTCAGTTCCTTCAAATAATTCTGGAGAATTTATTAAGTAAAAGAAGAAATAAGTTTACTTAGCAAATAAAAGGAAATAACAAACAGGTAAAATATGACACAGTTAACAAATCACTAAAATGGTCGCCACTATTATACCTATAGACGGTCAAGCAAATCTTGTCAGTAGAAAAAGGCGCGAAATTCAAATTTTCTATGAGACAATATCCCTTCGCGCCTACATTTTTCAAATTTGCCGCCTTTTTCTACTGACAGGATCTGCTTGACCAAGTTTATGATCCACTGGCCTGAATAGCTTTTTCATCTACAAGTCGAAAAGGATTATAATAAACCCCCTTTGTTTCCCCTAGGAAAACTTTTCGTTGATCTGATTTAATAACTCGATCCGGACATGTATACCTGTATGGTGCGATTTTTGTAGTTACAATGATTCCGGTTTCATAAAACCGGAACCCTGCGGAAAATATGTAATATATAGTCGACGTTTTCCATTTTCGTGTTGTGCAGATAACTGAAATAAATTAAAATAGCGCGAATTAACAGAAAAAGTATAAATGATACAATTAATTAATCTATATGGGCCGATTTAAGGAATAGTACGAGGGCGGGATGATAAGTTTCCGAAACGGCACAGAAATAAGACAATATATATAAATGTTATATTTTATTTTTCAACGTAGGTCCCTTCTGAGGCTTCTGAGTCCACGCACTTGGCCCAAATTTTCTCCAAGGCTATTATCCCATTTCTAAAAAACGATTCTTCGAGTCCCTCAAAATACCTATTAACAGCTTCTATGACTTCAGAGTTCGACGAAAATTTTTGTCCGCCTAGCCACTTTTTGAGATTTGGGAACAAATGGAAGTCGCAAGGGGCCAAATCTGGTGAATACGGGGGATGAGGTAACAATTCGTAGTGCAAATCTTCGATTTTAGCCATTGCAATTTTAGCCGTGTGAACAGGGGCGTTATCCTGATGGAGTAAATTTTTTTTCTTATTTAAATGAGGCCTTTTCTCTTTGATTGCGTTATCGAGGTTTTGTAGCAGATCAGCATAATATTGGGCGTTAATGGTTCTTCCCTTTTGAAGGTAATCCACGAAAACCAGTCCTTTGGAATCCCAAAATACGGTTGCCATTACTTTACCGGCTGACAAAACCACTTTTGCTTTCTTAGGGGCAGGTTCACCCCGATTTGTCCACTGCCTAGACTGTTCTTTTGTCTCAGGCGTGTAGTGGTGGATCCACGTCTCGTCAACCGTTATGTAGCGACGTAAAAACTCGTTAGGATTATGCCTGTACTTCTTCAAACACTCCGTCGAAACATCCTTGCGGGTTAGTTTTTGCTCGTCTGTTAAGAGACGCGGCACCCAACGAGCACAGAGCTTGTTCATTTCCAAGTGTTGGTGCAAAATGTTAAAAACACGTTCTTTTGAAATGTTTACCATCTCTGCTATTTCCACCAACTTCACACGGCGATCATCCAATAAAATTTTTTTTACTTTGTTGATAATTTCCGGAGTCGTTACCTCATTGGGCCGTCCGCTGCGGGGAGCATCTGTACAGCTCTGCCGACCACGTCTGAAGTCGACAACCGAAGTGTGAACTGTGCTTAAAGAAGGCGAAGAAGATCCTAAAACGCGATCCAGTTTGGTTTTAATTTGTGTTGCAGTTTTGCCTTTCAAAACATAAAACTTAATTACCGCACGCACTTCCGATTTTTCCATTTTCACGAAAATGAATACAGTTTTTCTTTAGGTCGCTTTAATATATT
This sequence comes from Cydia splendana, assembly GCF_910591565.1. Classification (NCBI taxonomy): domain Eukaryota; kingdom Metazoa; phylum Arthropoda; class Insecta; order Lepidoptera; family Tortricidae; genus Cydia; species Cydia splendana. The sequence goes on from NC_085970.1 coordinate 4,872,546, forward strand.
ATTATTTATATTATAAAAACTTGATATTGCTTCCGCATTAACGTAAAAGCCAAGAGGTTAGAAAGACATTATTACTTTTTTAATTATATTTTTTTTAATCTTTCATTTCGGAGACTTACCAGCCAGCCCTCGTATACGCTGTCAAAATCATTCAGACAGAAATAAACCCCCTTTGTTTCCCCTAGGAAAACTTTTCGTTGATCTGATTTAATAACTCGATCCGGACATGTATACCTGTATGGTGCGATTTTTGTAGTTACAATGATTCCGGTTTCATAAAACCGGAACCCTGCGGAAAATATGTAATATATACTCGACGTTTTCCATTTTCGTGTTGTGCAGATAACTGAAATAAATTAAAATAGCGCGAATTAACAGAAAAAAGTATAAATGATACAATTAATTAATCTATATGGGCCGATTTTAGGGATAGTATACGCTGTCAAAATCATTCAGACAGAAGAAAAGGGCGCGTAATACGGATTTACATTTTCTATGACTAGGCTAAAGTTACTGCTTACGGCCTATGCCAAGGGCAACCAGACAAAACGTCTGCGGAGAAAGGCTAAAGTTATGGGACACCAACTTTTGTATCTATCCAATTCTTTGCATGAGCCGCTGGGGAACCTGGCTGACATTTCACTTAATAAATAATATATAAAATGAATTGTAATTGTAACTGACTGAGTCTGAATGCTAGGCCGATTTATTTCACGGCGGTGATTCTGGACGATTTCTGCACCAATTCCTTTTGCGATTGCCTCAGACTGATTGAAAAGTTTTTTAAATGCGTTCGTGCTATGTTCACGTTGCCTCTGCAGACTTGCTGTGGTCGTATTGATAATCTGAACTGCAGAAAGTACATCAATATATTGATATTAATATTTGGCTCGTACTGATCAAGATAAGGGCAGCATGATACCTAAAATATCAGAGAGGATTACCAAGCTTATGAGATATTCCTTAACTATGTATTAGCCAATGCCAGCTTTTGCAACTATCCAATTCGTTGCATGGGAGCGCTAGGGAACCTGATTGATTTTTCACTTAATAAATAATCTTGAAAAGAAGTCTGTAGGTAATATTGTTCCATAGTGTTTATATATTTCTTGATTTAATTGTATGTAATATTGTGGCCTGTGATTAGGATTTTATGATTAATATTGAACTACTTACTTTTTATGCGAAACTATAATTTAAACTTAAATACTAGCTGTACATTAAGTATACGCCTTTACGTATTAAGATATTGTAATCCATGTGGCAGTGGTGGAAGAAACCATTTCACTTGAGTGCAGTCAACTGCAAGATATACCGCAGCCCATATTCCTCCTGAAACACTCTGGCAACACTGCCCTCCTAAGGTAAAAAGCCGTATTTGCATTCAATTTTCATACAAATTGAATGCAAATACGGCTTTTTAGCTTAGGAGGGCAGAACAGATCACCGGGACCGTTCATTGCCAGGAAAAATTATCCATTGGCGTTTAAGTCTGTAATAAATAGCACATTTTATAACTTAACCATAGTCAAACCTAGCTAATGTTGCATTCCCTACTTACACTACTTAACTATCAAACAATACCTATCTCTTTGCACAATACAGCTACATCCACTCAAAAAAGTAAAAACTACTAAGCTAGCCCTAGTAGACAACTAGACACTCACAGTTTTTGATGTCTAGTACTCAAATGATACCTTCTTTTCACAACATCTACAAATTGCTCGAGGTACTGGCTTACAGTTGTCTGACCAACCATAGGAAAGCATCACTGTCACTGGTTACAGCTTCATTGTAATCAAGGTCTTCATCTATCAAGGAATTTATCCTCGTTTGAACAAGTAACTACATCCTTAGCTGATATCCTGCACGGCCTTTGCCTTACGACGGGATAAACATTATTTTGTGCTTTTCAGTGGGTTTGGTGTTTGAAGGCGGTTCCCTTTTTTACTCCTACATACAAAACTTCTCCAAATTTTCGTCCCACTATAGCTGCGACTCCTGATAAAGCTCGATAGCTCCAATTTCCCCCCATAAGACCGGGTAGTCCAGGCACCAACACGTACGTGCGTACAAACGTACACATCAATCATTGGTATGCCATTTTAGATTTTTCCCTCAATAATTGCTGCCTCTCGGTCTCGGAAAGCAACTCGCTCCATCCGCGGCAGTTGCTAAAAAAAAATCTTTAACGCGCGTGGGTGACTGAAATGGCCGCCTCAAGTTAGGTCTCAAGTTACATTACAACTTAGGCATAATACATAGTCCACCTAGATCTTAGGCTACCAACGTTGATCAAGATCTTTATTGTTATCTATTACAACTTAAGTATCGGATTCAAAACTTAGGAAGCGGTTAGGGTTGGAAGATTTTAAATTAAAGGCCCAAACGCTTTCTAATAAGGTAGTTTATTTAAAAAGTAACCCGAGCGGTGGTCGTGGTAGTGGTCCGTTAAAATTTAAAAAAATTTGCCTGTCTGGTTCCACTGACGTAGGTGGGTACTCCCCTGACGTGGCAAGGTGGTCGTGCTGGCCTTGTGGTCGGTAGCCGGGACGTCTCGGGAAGCGCCGAGGTCAGCTGGTGCGTGATGCCGCGAAGCCTCTGGGGAGCCTCCTACTCTGCGGTCGTCGGATGAGCAGGTCCCTCCTGCCGCCGTAGTTTTAACCCGTCTATTTGCACCCTGGAATGTACATCGTCCAGCTTTATATCCACGTATTAATTGGCCGCTCGGTATGAACCCCAACGATGACGCTAAGAAAGCAAGGGAGTAGCGGAAAGTAGATGGCGGGTGTTCATAACCAGAACGGAGTTACAGCGGTTAAGTAATTTGGCAAGTAGGTACCAAAAGCAGAGTGCAAGATTAGGAAATTAAATTACAATAATAGGGTTCAACTAAAATGATTAAAATGCAATAAAGCTAAGCTTGTGATGTAGGCTATTAATACTCTAAAGTTGAATAATACGTTAGGCCAAATGTATGAGACGCCATTTTGTAACGGTACATTTACCGTTACGCCGCGACGCGGCGGCTAACAGCACTTACTAGAAAGGAATTATTTTAAAATGACCAGGCAAGGCACAATTAATATTAGGTACTGAAAATAAGCGTTAAGCACAATATAATTTAGCACACTAGATTCTTAAAACTAAGTAACGTTCAACACTTACCCATACGGGGTGCAGGACGGTTAGTAATTATTTACCACTAAAGCTCATAGCAAAATTTAAAAGTTTAATCACACTTGGCTAGCATTGCCGATTTTAGAAATATATTTTAATACGCGCCGGCGCGTGAGAGGACACGGCACACGGCCGTGAACGCGACCGGCAGCGTCTATCCCTAAAGAGCATCGAGCGGAGAGTGGGGCGCGGAGCGACGGCCGGTGGTATAAGTAGGGCGAAACCGCTGACACCGTCGTTCGGCGGAAAGTACACTCGCGCACAGAAGCGTTACGTTCATTTCTTAAATTATTTTAAGTATTATTTAAAGAATAGTTTTAATTTAAATACCTATAGTAACGTGCATCGTTACACTATGTACTTAATAAGTATGTACGTTTGTGGTCCGCGGGTCGGCTGTCGCCCACAATGTCTGTATCTGTTATTGATGCGGGGGGAAATCGTGCTAATTCTAGTTGGAATTTGGAGATAAAATCGCGACCTATGAGCAGTGGTCCACCGTCTGGAATCACATAAATGTCCAAATAGACTTCGCGGCCGTTATAGAATATCGGTACATTAATTACGCCCCTACTATCGAATGACTGTCCATTGTGGCTTTATGAGAGAATTAAGTGTATTGTAGGCATTATCTATGATAGTTCCATGATTAAAAATATAAAGTCTAAAAAACGAGTTCCTAAACCCTGGATAAATACTGAATTGAAGTCGATGATTAGATACAAAGATATTTTTTGTGGAGCTTCAGTCATCCATTTTGATAGCATGGCCAGCATAATTGTATTTTTATTCTGCCCTTCACAGCCGTCTGCTATAAGTCGTATAGTTTGACAAGAAGACAAGTCACTATTTTTGAGTCGGTGGTATACGGCTGAAGCTATTTCGTTGGCAGCTTTGGGATAGATATTTTCTGTCCAACAATAAGCAAACACATTTTCAGGAGTTAACTTGCTTTTTGATGAACCATCCACTATTGTAAAATTGTACAAATAAACATTTCTTAAGTAATAGGTAAGCTATTTGGTCAGGGACCTTGAGCAAGTTCAAATTTATTTCACAGTCGAATGAAAATGTTATAAGAGTTGAGTTCTCTTCTTTAGCTTTTTCAAAAAATGGTTTAGCCCTTAATTTGTGTAATCTTTGAGCTACAATTAGTTTTGTTCGCTTTTCTACAACCTTTTCTCGTTTCATTTCTGATGAAAATTTTATGCACGTTGCACAAACATCGGTCCTTGGTGTGCCAAAGCCAAGATTATATTTTGTATTAAATATATGTCAAAAATAGGATGTTTTTACTTTCAGGTCATTGGGAGCTCCTAAATTATACAGCTTCTATAATTTGTTTATTGATAATTCCGATGGCAAATAATACCTCTTCGTATTCCCTCGACAGTAATGAGGCTCTTGACATAGGATTTTATTTATAAAGTTCATAACAGCTTCTCTATTATTGGCATATTTCATAGAAACACGGTCACCTCCTCTCTTTTCAGTCAATAGTTTTCCGGTGTCATAATATTCTTTCATCACGGCTTGCACTCTGTATTTCGTTATTTGTAACACTGTTAAGAAATAACGTTGACATACTTGTACGTTCTTTTTTTCAGATTGACAGTAAATATAATACTTTGTTTGGAATTTTTGCTCTGAACATTTTTTCTTAGAAGAACGCTGACGCGATACTTTTTCAGCTTGCAGTGTTTTAATAGAAAAGCGTCTTGTGTTGATTTATCAGGCTTCACATAAAAAATTTCAAAAAACTTTTTTTAATCGGACATTTTCAGAGACATGCATTTAAAAGTTTTTTTATGTTGACACAGCAATCTTCTGGGAAGTGTTTTAGCAGAATACCTCGAAGAAAAGATTTTTATGTTGACACAGCAATCTTCTGGGAAGTGTTTTAGCAGAATACCTAGAAGAAAAAATTTTTATCCATAATTTAGATAGTAATAAAATAATATTCGATATTATAGTAATAAAGTACCATTTTAATGATAAAATTAATTGTTCACAAAAAAACCTACAGCGTAGAAGACGTTATTAGGTTATTTTTTATTTTAAAGAGGTATACAAAAAGACAGAACTACATATATACAATGATCAAGCTTATTAACTTACCGCTCTTTCTTAGCTAGGTTTCTCTTCAATTTTTCGGGTTCTCCTTTTCTCTTTCGACTGGTTTTATTATCACAGGGTGTAGGATAACATTCCATCATCAAGTTTTTCAGCATTCTTTTCCAGATAATCAGTATTTTATTGTTTAATTCACTATTTTAATCAACACAACTTAACACAAAACCAACAACGACGCCATAGGAAATGGCGGCGTAATGACGGCACCTGATTGGCCGAGAGTGATATTGCTGTATTTGCTCCAACCACTAAGGATCTTGCTGTTATGGCCCGAATTTTTAGGTATTTTTTGGATGGGATATCTAGTGCTACAATTGAATACTCGAACAATATAAAGTAATTTTAACTATAGGTACCAGACTCCCTACATTCAAGTTGATACATCTAAGTAGTATCATCATCACATTCATCACACAAATGAGTTGGGATAATGTTTACTGAGATTTAACTTACAATACTTACTCTTTTAAACAGGATCCAACTGATGTCAGAAGAGAGGAGAGTTTCTTAGTGTATAACTCGTGCAACCCAATTTTTGTCTACGTCTACCCCAAGTGAGTTTTTAAATTTAGATCTGTTTTTTTTTTAGAATATTACATATACACAGATTTGCAGATGAGTATACCTATATGGTATATTTATTGAAAATGTTTTCGTTTGAAAAAAAAGTACCTATACTTACTTAGTAATATTAACTTTTTTCAAGCTATTTCTTTTAATTACCATCTAACTTTCTAATATAGATAACAGTCGTGATATATTATTAAAAATAGTTTTTAGAACTTACTGGAATCTAGATTATTGTAATAGTAATTGATTCGTTATTGTAATTTTAAGAGGACGACATGTGTACATTTCTCAAAAACTTATGCTCTATTGTCGTCTATTGTGATTAAAAAATAGTTTAATCTTCTTCTTTCCAGTCGTATCCTCAAATCCTCATTGCTGACGAGGGACTCCTATCCTGCGCATCCCATCAATAGTTTAATTTATTTTATTTTATTAATTAGTTTAGTTTGTTTTGTGTGCAGCAAAATGCCGGTTTGGGTACCGATCGATAAATCTGCTGACAATATTGTCATTGATATTGGATGGATGAATTTCTCAGTCTACTTATTGCAGATTGGTCTATCTTGCAATTTGCTGAACATGACCCTGTTGAACAGATTAAAGTATCAGTATGGAATATTGCCTTTGTCTTATCATTTAGCTGTATTTGTATGTCACCAGGAATATTCTTAATAGGATGATCTAAAGGTGAGGCATCCATATTATAGTAACTACCTTTGTACTCAACCATATGCCTTCTCGTTGACAATATTATCCTCTCAAATGGGCTAATGTAAAAGGGCATGCTCTTTATTGTACCTTTGATAATATCTTTCAGGTTGCTAACAGGGTTAGTTGTGCTCATGATCATATGCCTTGTGACACCTTTATATGTGACCAGTAACGTGATTTCCCATAATCTATAAATTTCCTCATATACTCTACCACAGTCAAATAGATCTGGCTTAATCTCCCATCTATAAGTTATGCATGACATTCTATCTGCACAACCTCCACATGATATAGGGTCTGTCCCATATCCATAATTGTGTGGGTAACTGCTATCTTTTTCTAACCTACTATCTACTGTTGAAATAGTACAGGACCCAATGTCCCAACAGCCATATCTACCATTTTTGCATGCATTAGCAGATTCAACATTAACCTCAAAATCACAAGTATCATAAATGGCAGAATATTGCATAACTTCAAATTGTGAGCCCAAAGATATTTCCAAAACTTCTCCATTAGTATCATGAAAGCAAAAAGTTTGCCCAGTCCCAATGTTAATTTCATAAGAATTAATTGATCTGCACCCCTGCCCATCTATGCAAACCTTGCCACTTGTTGCCATGAACAGTGTTTCATCACATCCATATGTAACGTTGTTTAATGTACTAGCAGCAGTAAGTATTGTTAGTCCTTTTGCAAGTGTGTTCAACTTTCTCTTGGCTGATGACCTATTAGTGCTAGTATTCTCGACAACAACCTTTGTTGTTGGTTGTGTTTTGGTATAGGTGGTAATGGTCTATTCTGGCTGCTTCTAGGCATCAAAAGATCCATGCTCTCAGTCTTTGCATTATACTTATAAGCTTTATCTAATCCATTTGTTAGAATTGTTCCTGATATTGATATTGATTCTTATCCTATTATCACGAGGACCCTAAGACCCGTTTAAGCCCGGTGTCCGTTGGCAAATATTTTCGAACCATACTTTTTCTAGCGAATGTCGCAACATAAAGATACTCGATGCTATTGCAGAGAGAAATCATAATGTATGCGGCACTCGCGAAAAAAAGTATCTAGAGTTTAGGCTTTTTCAAACGGACACCGAGCTTGTCCGGGTCATCGTGACAGTAGACAAAGAATCGGCCATAAATATTCGAAGTTTTTCGAGAACGTTGTGACCCCGGCGGTGTTAGCCCTGCCGCCGAGGTCACACACTCGAAAAAATTGTGGCAATCTAATAAATTCGAATAAGTTTAGGGATGTAAGGTATTCTGTAATGGCGGCAGATATTGCCTTTTTCTGCCAAAACATTGATCGCCAAATCGCATTATTTCTGCACACAACTTAACAAATACATGACGTATATTTTTATTCTTGGGAACATGGACTCAAGGCTCCTCCGCAAACAGTCATTATCCGTGTAGATAACGCTATTGATTTTGACGCGGGGGGTTTGAGTTTTTCCAATTACATGTTGGCCTCACGGTCGACCCGGTCCTTCCCCAAAATATCGTTCTTTTGAATATATCAGAAACGAAAAAATTGTTGACGGGGTCGACTTCAGTTCTATAAAAAAATCTTTTTAATCGAATACGGGGCTTTTAGTGGGGTCAAAAAGCCGTCGGTATTTCCGAAAGTCGAATACTTACTGGCTTATGAGATCGCGGCTCATCTCATACCTTGCCACAAATATAGCAATTCGATCTTCGCTGACGTGCTGTTTAATCATTATCGGGACGTGGACGAAACAGTACACATAGACAATAAGAAATGGATGGCCCAATTGAGTTCCTTCATGAACGGGATTAAATACGCCGGAGATCTACGAATTGAAGCGGTTTATAACTTTGAACACACGACGGATATCCCCAAACACTTTTTTAAAAGGAGTTGCGCCGATTAAAATTCGATTGGCGCAATTTTCAACACGCTCCTTTTAAAAAAGTGTATCGGGGAGATGGTCGACTGGAAACCGCTCGTCGACTCAACAGGGGCACAACTCTTGAACTTCTGCACACAAGAGAGGTAGCTACCCAATGGAAGGGGTTGATCTCTCAGACAATGATAAATAAGGTTTTCGTAAGCGGTTTATACCGCTTCAATTCGTAGATCTCCGGCGTATTAAATCCCGTTCATGAAGGAACTCAATTGGGCCATCCATTTCTTATTGTATATGTGTACTGTTTCGTCCTCGTCCCGATAATGATTAAACAGCACGTCGGCGAAGATCGAATTCCTATATGTGTGGCAAGGTATGAGATGAGCCGCGGTCTCATAAGCCTGTAAGTATTCGACTTTCGGAAAAACCGACGGCTTTTTGACCCCACTAAAAGTCCCGTATTCGGTTAAAAAGAATTTAATATAGAACTGAAGTCGACCTCGTCAACAATTTTTTCGTTTCTGATATATTCAAAAGAACGATATTTTGGGGAAGGACCAGGTCGACCGTGAGGCCAACATGTAATTGGAAAAACTCAAGGCCCCCGCGTCAATATCAATAGCGTTATCTAAACGGCTAATGACTGTTTGCGGAGGAGCCTTGAGTCCATGTTCACAAGAATAAAAATATACGTCGTGTATTTGTTGAGTTGTGTGCAGCAATAACGCGATTTGGCGATCAATGTTTTGGCAGAAAGTGGCAATATCTGCCGCCATTACAGAATACCTTACATTCCTAAACTTATTCGAATTTACTAGATTGCCACAATTTTTTCGAGCGAGACCTCGGCGGCAGGGCTAACACCGCCGGGGTCACAACGTTCTCGAAAAAGACTTTTCGAATGTTTATGGCCGATTGTTCGACCCGGACAAGCTCGGTGTCCGTTTGAAAAAGCCTAAACTCTAGATACTTTTTTTCGCGAGTGTCGCATACATTATGATTGCTCTCTGCAATAGCATCGAGTATCTTTATGTTGCGACATTCGCTAGAAAAAGTATCGTTCGAAAATATTTGCCAACGGACACCGGGCTTAAACGGGTCAAGGGTCCTCGTGATAATAGCATAAGAATCAATATCAATGACAATATTGTCAGCAGATTTATCGATCGGTACCGATGCGCAGGATAGGAGTCCCTCATCAGCAATGAGGGTTTGAGGATACGACTGGAAAGAAGAAGATTAAACTATTTTTTAATCACAATAGACGACAATAGAGCATAAGTTTTTGAGAAATGTACACATGTCGTCCTCTTAAAATTACAATAACGAATCAATGACTTATACAATAATCTAGATTCTAGTAAGTTCTAAAAACTATTTTTAATAATATATCACGACTGTTATCTATATTAGAAAGTTAGATGGTAGTTAAAAGAAATAGCTTGAAAAAAGTTAATATTACTAAGTAGGTATAGGTACTTTTTTTTTCAAACGAAAACATTTTCAATAAATATATCCATATAGGTACATATACTCATCTGCAAATCTGTGTATATGCAATATACCAAAAAAAAAAACAGAACTAAATTTAAAAACTCACTTGGGGTAGACGTAGACAAAAATTGGGTTGCACGATTTCTACACTAAAAAACTCTCCTCTCTTCTGACATCAGTTGGATCCTGTTTAAAAGATTAAGTATTGTAAGTTAAATCTCAGTAATCATTATCCCAACTAAACATCGGTATCAACGTTCAAATTTCGTGGCAATGTACGGTTGGCAGAAAAATAAATACAAACAAATCACTTAGTATTTTTAACCTTTATTTTGTATATGTAAATAAAAAAGCCCCTAAATAGTACATTTCCTAATTAGGGTGGTAAAACAAAGAAAGGCCGCGCAATCGCAATTGTTGCGGCCCAAGCTGCAAGCGAGGGACGTAATTATGCGATCGAGGGCTTTCTTTATTACCTCCCGTGTTGGAAAAATATGTGCACATTTGGCCAGAAAGCGGCTCTATCCGTACGCGTAGCGTGCGGAAAAAGCCACTTTATGTCCAGGTGTGGCATACAATATTTTACGAGTTAGAATAGATCACTAAAATTTGTTCCATAGATTTTGCTGTCAATCTTTGACGTCTGTAAGAATATATCCATTTTAAATGACTAAAAGATCTTTCCACGCTGACTGAGGTAATAGGAAGGTATGTCAAGCATTGAAAATTTTGCACACAGTTTTTATTTACACTTTCTGGTATTTCAGCCTCGTTGTTTTTAGATAGTTGGTTAATTATTTGTACAGTCTTATAACCAGGATTTTTCTTTAATACACTTTTTAATTTAAAATAAACTTTTCTGGCATTTTGATGTAACCTTAACGTTGATATTTTTTTTTGCAAACCATGAACAATGTTTAATGATTCTGCTAGACTCAGTTTTGGATCCTCCAATAATTTTATTGACTTAGCAATTATACTAAAGTGTGTATCGACGAATAGTAACTCAGTTTTTAAATTCCGGTTACGGAAAATTTTTTTTGCTTTAGAAATTGCACTCGCTTCACGCGGATTTAAGGCATCGATGACAGATTTGATTTTATCATAATGCATGTGATAATATGAGGCAGCATTTAACCATGTTCCCCATCTTGTTATCACGGGTCGGGGTGGTAGAGGAATATTTACACACATTTGATGAAATAATTTTGTCCTTGAAGGAGCGTTACGAAATATTTTTTTGATACAGTCAATCAAACTGTTTATGGTCGGGTAAAGACTTCTAATTATCTCTGCGACTCGATTACATCCATGTGCTATGCATGTTACACGAGTCATATTTTTATATTTCTGAACAAGGTTTTTAGCTGCTTTTACCATGTAGGAACCGGCATCCGTTATAAAAAATAATAATTTATCCATGTTTTTTTTGTATTCATCGCCCCAAAGATCTTCAAGGGTTTCCTCAACGAGTTTGGTTATTGTCGAATGGTTAGTCGCCTCCAATACCTTAGAAGCAAATAAATGTGGCTGGGTACTAGTTCCATCTAGAGCTCCGATCAAAATATTTGCCACTTTTTTTCCCACGGAATCTGATGTTTCATCAACACTGAGGTAAATCATTTTATTTTGTAATTTCTCTTTCAATTAATTTTTTTTCTTTTCATACAATTCAGGTAAGCATTTTACTCGTATTTTTGTTTCACTCGGCACAGTAATATCGTTTCCATATTTATGATTTAAAAGGTTTTCTACAAAATTTCTAAATTTAGGATTGTCTAATTTTGACCACGGTATATTCGAACAAATCATAAACTCTGTTAAATCTTTATTAAATTTTTCTTGTGCATTATTTTTATGAATTTTGTTGTGTAAATCTGTTTTTAAATGGCGGTCGATACTAGATTTAGAGGGAAATAATTTCGAATTACACAATTTGCAATATACGATATCGTCTTTAATTTCGAAATCAGCATTATCTCGTATTATATCCTGTAAATGGCAGCGTGAATCAGATAATTTATCTTGATGAGATTTTGATTTCAAATGTTTCTCTATATTGTACCTTTTCTTTTTTATATTCATTTCGCAAATAGTACAGCAAGCACCTTCGTTAGTGAATATAAAATCAGTATACTGCGTCAAATCCATTTTCTCAAGTCTGATAGGGAGTTGGGTAAAGATTTATCAATGCTAAATTGTAGTTGTAAGTGTTTTTAAGAACTATTATCGTTGAAGATTTTACCACATATTATTTTGCATGACAATTAAATTGACATTTGTTGCCTATTTGGCATTTAGAATTTTTTTTACAAATGGATAATGAAATGAGTATTGAGGTTCTATGACGTATTAAGAATATAAACCTCTTTAAATATATGTACAGTTTACCAAAGTACGATTAAGAATAAAAATAAATTAAATGTTATTTATTACTAATAAATAAAACAATGATACCTATGTATTTCTTTTTTTGCGACCCTTACCAAGTGCCACGAAATTTGAACGTTGATACCGATGTTTAAACTCATTTGTGAATTTGGGTTGTATGGAAATTGTTTGCCCGGGCAAGCAATCCTAAAAGCATTTTTACTTTTAGCGTCCTCAAAGCCCGCAATCTCAGTTTGTGGGCAAAACCCTTAAGATATTTCCTATGAGACCAGACGTGCTATGAGTGGGCGCCAAAAAGACTGAGGAAGTACTGTTAAGTACTTTTTCACCACACCAGCTCGGAAAGGCTTACTTTTCACTTCAAAAACTGATAACAAAGTTGCATTTTATTCACATGTGAGGCAAAGTAATCAGATGCTAATTTTGAGTTGTTTTCTTATGTTTGCTGATAGAATTGACTTTTAAATGATGATTTTGGATAATAAATATTTAATAACATTCATTTCGATTTGATTTTGTTTGATATTTTACATTTAATATTTGTGTCGCGGACACCCAGCGACAAACTAGTACCTACCTAATAAGTTTAAATTTGATTATATAGAATCATATACATAGTTTTAAGAGGTAGTTAGGTTAGGATAGGACATTAAATAGGTTTATAACGCAAGGTAATTGCGCGTGCCATAGACATATATATTACTTCGTAAGGACGCGCCTTACGGGCACTACGAAAGGGGCCAGTTCATGGGCGTGAAAATCGCATTTATTCACACCAGCGCGCTCAGTCGGGAGCCGCGCGGCGCAATGTGAAGTTGTCACGAACTTAATGCATTTTACAATTCAAAAAAATGTCTACCAGTGTTGTGAAAGGGTGTAAAAACTGTTACAGAAAAATCTAATAAATTGATGAGATTTCCATAGTAGGCATACCATATCATCATTCTCCTGGCGCATACCCTATTTTGGGGTCGGCCTTCCTGATACTTGATCGCCACTTGTTGCGTTCTTTAGTCTACCATACTCCATACAAATATGTTATACGCTCTTTATTTTTTTTAAAGTAAACAAAATCAAAAATAATGTTAAGATGGTTTAATATAATGACACAAAAAAGTGCTATAATTAATATTTTTATTTAATTCATCTCGAAAGGGGCTATTCATAAATTACGTCATTTCAAATTAGGGGGGGGGGTCTGGACATCGGATGACGGTAGCATGAAGTAGGAGGAAATGGGGTCATTTGAAGCATGATTTTTGGATGATGATAGGGGGGGGGGGGGTCAAAAATCGTCAAAAATCGATGACGTAATTTATGGACAGCCCCAACAAAGCCATAGTCATTGTAGTAGTTACTAAAAAGACCAACAGAGGTTTGCAGTCGCAGCGCTTTTAACTCGCCCTCTGGATCGGGGGCCGGCAGCAAGATCTGTTCAATAATCTTTTGCTGCTTTGGGTCTGTTACTGCTGTAGTGATTGTTTCAAAGCGCCAGGTAAAGAGGTCTTGGTAAGTGGCATGAATGATCGGTTTAAAGATATTTATTTCTCATAAGAAATTACATTTCACTTACACGAGAAATATATGTATAACTAACTTAATATTATTTAAATTTATAAACAGTGAGCTCGGACATGGGTACATACCAGTTTGGGTAGCATTAATACTAATTAGCATGCAGCAGGCACATCACTTATTAACATAATATAAAAAATCACTTATTAACACTACATAATTATAGTTTACAATATCTACTTAATACGTTTAACGTTACGATTACGTTTTAATTACTGTTACATTTACATTACGGTAACACGCCGCTCAAAGAATTCGTCACATTATTCATCTACCTTACAACTTAAAGATGAGCATGTACAAAGTAGCGCGTAGAGGTATGCTTACAGTGCGTACCTACATCGAATCACAGTTATAGGTTGTGTTATTGCTGTGAGTACATATGAAAACAAGGTTGCTAAAATATCGCCAAAACAATGGTAAGTTAAAATGGTAATAACAAATCAATATATTTTAAGCATAATGAGAAGAAAAATAAAAAGAATAGGATAGGCTATAAAATAAAGTTATTGTCTCACTGTGATGACCTATGTCAGCGAAACATTGTTAAACACGTGTACGCTTAATTTGCGCTTAAAGGCTAGAAAAGATTTGGCATTTTTCACTTCAGGAGGTAGCGTGTTGAACAACTTTGCGCCTTCATATGTTATTGATTTCTGCCCATAGGTCATTGTTCTTGATCGGCATAAAATTATGTCATCTGCATTTCTGTTACGATAATTTCCTAGGTCTTTTTTTCTAGTAAACGTTATTTGCGAGTGAATATCCTTATGTAAAATTTTCCTAACTAAAATACAAATATTAAAAACGTAAAGCTGCTTGACAGACATAAGTTTGGTTTCGTAGAATAGTTTTTTTGTAGGGGTCAGATAGTCGTAATGAAACAATACCTTTAGAATTTTATTTTGCACAGTCTGTATTTCTTTTAGGTTGGTTTTGGCAGCACTGCCCCATACTTCCACTAGATATTGAAGATGAGACTTTACAAGTGAGTTGTAGATCATTAAAGATACTTGTCGTGGGAAGCACTGAGCAGTGCTACGCAAACTACCTATTAGTCGTGATATTTTCGACTTTACATATGAAATATGACTTTTCCACGTAAGACCGCTATCCAATCGTAGGCCTAAATATACTTCATCATTGCTAGCGCGTAGGACTTCTCCGTTAATAGTCGGGTCTCCGGTAATAGTAGTTAATGATGACAATCTTAATAAAATGTCGTTTTGTGTAGTTTGCAGGTCTCTAAGTTCAGTTTTGAATTCTGAAATGTTCGTGGGTCCGTTACTTCTGTAGTGATTGTTGGAGCTGGATGCAGAGTCGGGTATGCCATTTCAAAGCGCCTATGTTAGCTCGAGCCTGATGAGGTTTCCGAAGTGAAGTTGAATGTTTTCTTCATTGTATCTTGTGTAAATCTTTAATCGATCTTAAAGGTAGATCAACTACAGGTGTTGATTGTGACTGATGAACTCTCAATACTTAAATGAACCTCTCCTATACTACCTACCTACCTATAAAACACCTTGCACGAATATTACCTACACCACGGGCCATTAAATTTACTCCATTTTCGCTGCAAAGATTGTCTAATTATTTATTTATTTATTCTAGAGATAATATAGAACTGGAGACTGGGATATTTGATATTTCCAAATATTAAGCTTTCCCTTCAAAGCTTAAGAAAAACAAGGAGTCTTCCTTATATACTTCAGCGCCTTTCAAAACATCCTCTATGGCAGCGATTCCCGAATTCTTTTGGCTATGGAACCCTTTTTGTTTTACCATTTTTGGGCGGAACCCTAACTTAAGTAAGAAATAAACTAACTGTAACATTGTTTTTTTGCGTGAAATCACACCATACTGAGGATTTTTTGGATTGGTGTCTTGTCAGTTTGACTGTAAAAGAAAGATTTTTTAAGATACAAACATTTATTTAGTTAGAACAAAAAGATATTTATTTAATGTGATGAATGAAATATTTTCATAGTTTTCCTTAAAATAACATTGAAGTCAGGTTTTATGTCTGACAATTGGATGCGGAGGTCTGGTGCAGCATTCAACCTACTCCTAAACTTATTTTTCGTGTAGGCGTAAGCTGAAAACCCAGCCTCGCATCTGTAAGTTGACACAAATGGGAGTAAGGCCATGATAGCCTTTTCAGCGATACCTAGGTATTCGTTTTTCAGGCCAAACCAAAATTGGCTCGGTTCGTGTTTGATTCGAAAAGTTGTTGGAGTGTGGATGAATTTGATAACTGAAGCCTAGAGTCTAGGCTAAAGTTATGGGACACCAGCTTTTGCAAGTATCCAATTCTTTACATGGGAGCGCTAGGGATTGAAAAGGATTTTTTTAAGTCGGTAATATTGTTCCATAGTGTTTATTTCTTGATTTAATTGTATGTAATATTGTGGCCTGTGATCAGGATTTTGACTACCTACTTTTTTATGTGTAACCATAATTAAAACCTAAATACTAGCTGTACATTAAGTGTACGCCTTTACGGTTAATATATTGTACTCCATGTGGCAGTGGTGGAGGAAACCTTTTCACTTGAGTGCACTCTGGTACCCAAGATATACTGCAATATTATAGCTTTTCTTTAAGATGAGTTGGCAATCCATCACCCTTGTGAGGCTGAAGGTCGGCGTTTAGTTCCCCACATAAATAGAAAACTACCTCCTTTTGGACTCTGTATATATGCCGGAACTCTTCGTCTGGCATATCAAAGGGGTTTGTAACGTCTCTCAGAATTCTGATTCGAGGTGACGCGCTTTTTCAATTAGATCCGAAAAAGTTTTGATTTCGGATCGACCAACCTTCCATTTAAATTCCATCTTTAGCAGCCCATACACAAAGTCCACCTGCTCCTCTTCCTTATGACGTTTTGCAGGCAACATTCCTAGTAGAGCTCGTTATCTGCAGAGGTTGTGTTGTGTTAGGTTAGGTTAGGTTACTACTACTACGTTACACGTGCATGGCACATGTAAACGGGGTAAGGGGTAAAGAATAAAAAAAAAACAAAGTACTTCTTCAACAGGTGACCACACCCAAACAAACCCAAACCATAAACACATATATTACGTCACATACATCTATATTAATATACAAACATAATGTCATAACTATATATATATATACAACACAACATATATCAACACCACACACAACACAACACAACCCAAACCTATAACCCAAGAGGGTGGTGAAGAGTTTGGTGGACGGCAGAGTGGGGATAGAAGCGCGCGTATATAAGACGTGCGTGCACAAAGTGAAAGGCATAATGGCGGACAAGCCACCGAAGCCGGACGACGATCAACAGCAGCCAAGCGGATCAAGAGGACTAGTGCTACCAGGATACAAGTATTTGGGACCAGGAAATACATTGGATCGAGGTGAACCAGTGAATAAATTGGACGCGGCAGCCAAAAAACACGACGAAAAATATCATAAAATAACGGAATATTATAAAAAAACAAGAAACAGTTTGAACAACAGATCCAGGAAGCGGATGACGAATTTCTAGTTGAAGTGGCAACAGTCGCTCCAGAAGGTACATACGATTCAATAGCAAGACTATTGGGATTGGGGGGAATTGGTGCGAAATCTCTGGTGGAACATTACACGGGAGTGATATATCCGAGGGTGTTGGAGGAACACGCACAAGCGGAAACGGATATGGAAGTGCCAGCCAATGTAAGTTCAGTGATTGGGGGAGGAGTGCAAAATCATAAACATTCGCATAATTTTCAATTTAAAAAGAAATTTACATCTGCGATTGCATCAACCAAGGCAAGTTATACAAAAAGTAGTGGCACAGTAACTTATGACACTTATATTCATAGCATACCGTGGCAATATATATATTTTTACATGACTGAAAAGGAATATAAAGACATGTGTCGCATTTATCACAGTGCAAGGGTGGTCAAATGTGGCATAAAAATTACCAACCTGGGCAATAGAACACCATTCTTGACGGCAACAAATGCAGTGAATTATGCAAATGCAAATTCACAGACTACAATAGGTATATGGGAAAATTTAGAATTGTTGGCACCAGTACAAATGGGTAATGAAATAACACCCGAAACATTGTATGGAAAAAATTTGCAACACCTGGCCGACGGAACAAAACAAGATCCCAATCATTCCACAGCACAGTCAAAAATAATTGACAATAAAATAAGTTACAAATTTAAATTAAACGACATTAATAAACAATTTTATCTACCACCGCTAATTATGGAATCTACAATATTATTTAATGCAACAAATAGCATTGGGCCAATTTATACAAAAGATTATACACCGAACGATGGAAGATTCCATTTAGTAAATGAAGGATTTGACACTGGTGATAATGATATGATATTGCGTCATACAACTTTTGCATACGCAATGAAGGCGGAAACGAGACAACCAACCTCGTCGTTGGGATATAAGAGTAGTACAACAACATCGTACGACAAGGCCACCATTGACAATATATCAATAGGAAATTTAATGTCAAATCCAGGTACAAATTTTATGGGGAGCGTAGGTGTAGGAATTGTGCCATTACTCAATCCAGACGGCACCTTGGAAGATGCAATTTTAAATATAATGATAGAATCGTATATTGAACTAGAATGTACATCACATGGCACAAACCTGTTGATGAGTGATTACGCAAAACCACAACCCAACACAATGTGCACTGGCTTGGCTATAAATAAGGGAGCAAACTGGGCGGGCAGGTACTCTGTGGCGGGACACGCAGCGGTGCAGATCGAGTAGGTAAATACAGGGTGTCCCATAAGTGACACGACACAGTGACACTGGAGGTAGACCAGGCCAAGAGGACCCAAACCAACTTAACATGACCCCAGTAAAAGTGGCACGGTTTTCAAGTTATTGCCAAATTAAGGTTTTTCATGAATTTTGACCGTTTTTAACATTGTTAGTGCCAGTGTGCACTCGGAAAGGTCTCGAAGTTAGTTTTTTTTATGTGTACGGCATCATGAATAGTTGATTAAAAGCAAAAGAAAGGAAAAAAGCATATTTCTTCTGGATGCCAGGAGTACCCCAACATCTCTACGATTATTATTACCAGTGAAGCTTAGCAAAAGTGTGTATTTCTGTACATCACACAATTAACAAATAAGCCCACTTTAAAAACTATGTATAATGGTTGTTCCTGAATTCTGTGATACACAGATTAAGTGCCTATTCGCCATTTGGACAAAACTAAATTCCACTAGCGTACAAACTGTTAGTGTTGCATCTAGTACACCAGACATCATATTAATAGTAACATTTCTCATTTTAATAATTATAATTGTGATTCTGTTTGCGCTTACTTACCGGAGGTTTGGACACATTCCACTCCTGCCAATGACACGCATGGACTAGATTAACCGGCGTCGATGAACAAGGTGAAGAGCTCAAGGCTACCGAAGCCCAAGAATCTTGAGCTGCCACCATTAGGCTATAAAACTAAGGGTCGAGTAAATAAAGCAAATCCCCTAAGTATGCCGAGACGAAAACGGTGTGTAATGAAGCGGCCAACTAAACGTCGCAACCGAAAACAAATGGCAATATAACTCACATACATATCCAATATATATGGCAATATATAGAGTCCAATATTTTATTTCCGGGCTAAAGAGATTTTCCCACTTAGAATAGACCTATTGTATTCCGGGTCTACTTAAACACATCGCTATCCTAGCATGTTATCTACAAGGGTGGTCCATCGATGTTTAGCTAGACCTCTCGCTATCAAGGGTGAGCGAAAGGCAAACGCATCACCTACTCCAGGACGACGTTCTCCTACTAGATTCATGGTGCCCATGAAGAAGTCTTGTGATTTAACTGTCACGGGGGTCCAAAATGAATCGAGGTCTCCTTGGGGCAGATCTTCATTCGCCCAATCTGCCTGGAACATCTTGTCCGGGTTGCGGAGTCCAGTTGCATCATTACTAATCAAGATGCGCTGATGGCCGGTTGCTTCGTAGTCAATAACGGCTCCTTCTGATAACATCTTCACTTCTTTGCGGGCTACAAACGAAATGAAGTTCTTCACGCGGTGTACGTCACGTTCAAAATCTTCTACTCCATATCCGGGAGGAACGTATTCACCAGGGTTCAACAGCAATGGGAACCCAGGGTCAACGGGTTGATCAACTCCCGCACGTCGTCTTATTCCAGCGCGAGCAGGCTGATTCCACTGAGCAAAGGGTAGTGGGCACATATCATAGAACGCTTGGCGTTCAGCCTGAGGCGTCACAGGATTAGCGATCCTATCAACGGCGGCTTGGAGGTTTGAAAACAGTATGCCAAGAATCGGATCAACAGGGCATTTAGCGTAATACGCTTCGTTCTCATATTCAAAACTTCCAACTCCAGCAAGCATATTAGTCATAGGCGAAAATGTTACAGCCATCGACTTAATAATATCACGCTCCTCGATAGATAAACGAGGGCGGTAGAACAATCCAGCGTCAATTCCCATTGTATTAATTTGGGAAGCTCGACCACATAATAATCGGTACTCGAGTTGCGCCAACGATACGCGGTAGAATGCGTAGGGAGTGCACTCAGGAATTCGGTCGGGTCTACGCCCGTACAATTCGTACACTTTCTTGAATATCCACTGGGTGTAAAAGCCTACTGCCCGGGTTGTCACAGGGACAACGGCTGCTGACTTCTGAATCGAAAAGTCCACTGCCTTTTCTGCAGTTAGTGCGTCTCCGTATCCAAAGAAAAGCGCCTTATTAATTTTGTCTGCAATTTCTTTTTCGGCCTGAGCTTTCTTTGGGTGCGATTCTCGAAAGTTATCCTGTCGCTTAGCATCACGCTTCTGCTGACTAGGGGGTCGGTTGTTCTTCTTACGCTGTTGCTGCGGGGCCTCATATTCTTGAGGTGGTTCGCGCCAATTGTTGAAAGGTTGGTTTTGGGGCTGACGGCGGTCATTCCGGCGGTCATTTCCTCTTTGGTAATTCATGATGATGTTTTGCTCTCCTGGCATCCAGAAGAAATATGCCAGGAGAGCAAAACATCATCATGAATTACCAAAGAGGAAATGACCATATATAACCTTTGCCCTTTGCTTTGACCTTTGCTTAGTTTGCCCCTTCGTTTCTCGACTATGGCTTGTCGCACCTTTTTTAATAGTTCGGCTTAATAAACTGCATTTATTGTAGAGCCTTTTGCCAAATAATCTATTAAAAGAATGCCATCGCAGTCCCAAAACACCATGGCCATGAGCTTAGACGCCGATCTTTGAACTTTAAATTTCTTCGGCGGCCTTTCACCCTATTCGATCCATTGCATAGATTCAGATTTAGACTCCGGATCATACTGTCTGATCCATGTTTCATCAACAGTAACTATACAAGAACAAACTTCATCTAAACCATCTTCGCACAATTCTAAAAATGCTTGACAACATTGAACACGACGTTCTTTATCGAAAGCTGTTAACATTTTCGGCACCCAACGCGCACTAACTTTCGTCATGTGCAAATGTTGATGCAAAATTTCTCCAACCCTTTCCTCGACCTCGACCCTCCTGATACTTGATCGCCACTTGTTGCGTTCTTTAGTCTACCATACTCCATACAAATATGTTATATTTGATTCGGTCAAGTCAGGCCTCCGTCACACGCTCAAGGCCACGCGCTATATGCCTACCGCTCGGCGTATCGTCGACGATACAACCGACAGAGGGCCGCCGAACGCCCGCCTGAACGCTCGCACCGCACGTTTCCCGCGCTTATGCTTCGAAATGCCGAAACCACGTAATTATTGTGCAGTAAATGGGTGTAAAAGTCAAAAAACAAAGGAAAAAGCCTATAATAAAGATTCATCTTTTTATGGCGGGCTAAAGGTCCCACCTGAAACGTTTAAGAATTATATTGAAGGGTTAGAAAAAGTATTTTTAAATAATTTTGACGACGTAATAATTAATCGGCCTGGTATAGCACCGTATTACAACTTTAAAAACCGTTGATTTTCCGTTGCTTTGCTCCTGAGTATTTATTAAAATTATTTACGCAATTTAGGATATTTACAACTATAAAATTTAACAGAGAATTCCGAGAAGGGAAAAAAAATAAATCATTATATAAAACTAAAACATATTTGATTGACTAATAAAAAATATGGTTGATCCGCAACATTCGTTTTATTACAATAATCATCATAGGTAGATGCCTACAACCCTAGCGCATTCTTACGATGACGCGTTAGCACGTGACTCGCACGGCGGGCAACACAGTCTCGACTCTTTGTGCGCGTACTTATGGTACATTTCTTCTTGTCCTGAGCAGCAGGTATTATTATTAAGGTTTTGTAGGCTATTATAGCGTAGGTATTTTCGCTTTTGTTTGGGAATGAAGTATCTGTTACGTAGTAACTATTTATTAATCTGTGGTCAAGTTGTGTTCTAAAGTATGGGGAAGACAAACAAACCAGCATTCAATGAATGTAGTATGATACCTTTGGGTATGGTGCTTTACGCACACTAGTGTTCCATCCCCTCCCCCTGACGCAACCCCCCCTTTTAGCATGAAATATGTCCCGGTTGACGGTTTTTTTAATTTTTGAGAGGTGTATTAGAGTTAGGACTAAAGTGTCAAGGTAAGAAATAATCCTTAATAAATTTTAAACAAAAAAGGTTACATGCAACTTTATGAAACATACAGTGTTATGCTTCGTAGGTAAGGCATTTTATCATTGTAATCATAATTAAGTCTCACCTAAAAATACAATGTTAGGCTCAGCTATTTCGGATAGCTCTGCAACTTGAACCTTGGTTAATGGTTCCTAGAAAAGAAAAAGTTAAAAAGATTAGTAAATGGAACTACTATATTTAGCATGGAACCACATCCGGAAGAAAATGGATTATGAATGAAATATATATATGAGGTATCATGTGCTTGGTATATGTGTTTTATATCTTCATTGAAATAAGTTGCAACCATCTGTAGGTTGTAATTCAAGTTATTGTCATTAACAGTGCAGGTCTTTTTTTTTTCATTCAATGCCGTCGTTTTATTTTGAAATGCGTCCATACACTGGCCAGAATTCAAGGCACAAAGACGACAAAATGCGAAATCATATATTTCTCCTCTAAGAATACTGGCCACTCGTTAAGAATATGTGTTACGGCAGGTGCCGAGTTCAGAAATATCCTTTGCTGTGCATAGGTCTCGTTCATGTAGAATTAAACTTTTGATTCATCTCTTTCCTTTATGGAAGAATCCGATTTGAGCCAGTCCTTTTTAGAATCTAAAGTTTCAAGATCCACATTACCGGGATTCCATTCCGTTCCCGGCCATTCCATGGCGGGTTGCCATTCCTTGCAGCCCGCACTCAAATTTTTAACGACTCTAGATTTCTTTCTTGATCCTAAGGTATCGTCTCGTATACCTCTCATTTTATTCGGCCTTTGGAGATAATGAACTCTTTCTTCAACTTTTTTAAATATTGTGTGGTAGCCTGTTCCTATTAGTTCTTTTGTATCAGCATCTCTGTCATAAAGTTGTGGAAATTTGTCACACAAATCCCGTGCAACCACTCTGTAAGCTGATCTTGATGCTACTTTTGATTCTTGGAAGAGTTCATCTGTTACAGTTCTCACAATAGTGTTGACTTCGGTATTAGAAATCGGTTTAGGCTGGAAACAATGCTCGACCGACGCTCAGCGCGTACCATACGCGCCGGTCGCACGCGCTGATCGTCGGTCGTGATCAAGCGTTTAGTGCTTCACTGACGACAGAGTGCTTCAGACGTGTACAGTTAACGACAGATGCTCCGACATGATGCGATGACAAGTACATGTATCCAGTTATAAATGCAATAATATGGGCGTATTTTTTATGCAAACGATTACGGTAAAAAAAACGACGTAAGAGAAGATATCATGTTCACCCAGTAATTATGGACCGTTTAATTGAAGGAGAGTTTTGTACGCTTTTTGGGAAATTACGAGAACACGAAGAAAAATTTTTTGATTACTTCAGGATGTCTATCAAAAGTTTTGACGAGCTGCTCGACAAGCTCCAGGACAATATGAAGTATAGCAACATGTTCCGTGTTCCAGTAGCACCAGTAGAACGATTGGCAGTGACTTTAAGGTGAGTACTTATAACTACACTACATACCGTGTATTTCCTGTAATAGGAGAAATAAATTAAGCTGTTTCATACATGTTCTTCTATTTCATACAAATACAAATCAAATAATTGTTTAATTTATTGCTCCTGTTACAGGAAACAGCCTGTATATATCTATTTTTAACCTAGAGTCAAACCACGCTAACCCTTCCAAGCAAATGAACTATCAAACTTGCTTGGAAGAGTTATGGCCGCTTTCCACTGGCGTAGTTTGACTCTAGTCCGTATTATGTACTTTATGAAGTATACGATAAGAAGCCTGGTTGAGGGGTAGAGCAGAAAAAAAACAGCAATATACATATTATGTATTTTTAATCAAATCAAAGAACAAGTTACAAAATTTATATTAATTAAAGTTAAGGAATTCTTTCAATATTACTTGCGTTGTGGGTTCTTCCTGTATGTCTTGCGAATGATCGGATTCGAATGTGGAGTATAGAGTAGCTAAATCTGAATCCTGTGACTGTGACTCCGAAGATGTAGTATAGTATGAGAAGTTCCAGGCCGGTTTTCACTAAAATTATCATTGTTCGTTGACATTTCAATAGCCTTTTGTAGCATTTCAGAACGAAAAATTAATTTTTGGCGAGTAGAAAAAGTTTGCATTATCGGCAATAGTGATCAAAAAAAATGTCATGTCATCGTTCTGCATCATTTTGGTATTCTCTTTAAATATGTTTAACATTTCTTTTTCAAATTGATCATCTTCTACAGAAGTTCTCTTACGCTTTGACACATTCTTCCGACCGCTTTGATAGGTAGAACCAGTGATTTGGTTTGATTGAGACGTATTGGGGTTCCTGAACGTTGAAGAGGAAAGGGCTAAAGTTGGTACATCATCACAAGTTCCTGTTTGGTTTGATGAAGGGGTTGTCAGAGAATCTTCTGCTGAATTGATAGTAGCTTGCTGACTATTTGATTGGGATTCATTACACGTGTTTTGACTTATTGGAATTGAATCTTCAGTATCTACTACTTTCTTCTTGTCTAAAACCTGCATACAGTCAAAAAATACATATTTCTTTTTATTGCCACCTTTAGATCCTGACTTTGTATTCTTCAATGAAGTTTTGCACCTTACATATGCGTCTCGAGCAGTTTTCCAACGCTACTTGCTTACGCTGGTACTTGCTTTTCTGTAAAATAATGAAATATTTTTATTTGTTTCAGATACCTTGTGACTGGACAAAAATACACCGACCTTTATTTTAGCTACCGTCTTGGCAGGGCAACTATTGGTGGGATCATAAAAGAAGTGTGTACAAATATCTGGGAAGTACTTCATGAAGAGTGCCTAATGATTAACCTTTCGGTATCGATAACGATATTCATTTTTTTGTAGGATGATACATACGTGCGTACGATCAGTCGCTCGGTCAGCGCTGCACTGAATGTATGTATATGGTATGGTCACCACGCGCGTCAGTCAACCGACGTACGTCGGACCGACGAGCTCGACCGACGGTTGCCGAACGCGCGACGTAGCTGTACGCGCGTAGCAGTTTATCAGCGCTGCACTGTATTTCGACTTATGGCTCCAGTACACAGTGGTCAAGGATGGTCCATGCCAAGCCATGCTTCGCAATGCGCAACAGTAGGCCTATATCACGTAGCTGTTCACACAATGGTGCATAAAAAAAAACAATACAAAAATCAAAATTGCAGGCTCTGATTGATGTAAATCTATAATATACTGATAAGTCTCTTCATTGCTCCGCAATAATGACTTTTTGGGCTATCAACATTTAATCAAGCGGTCAAAAATTCAAAAAACTAAACAAACAATGGCGACTGTGTGAACACCACAGGCCACGGTACGCCACGATTCCTTTGAAGTGTGCCAAAAAACCGACAACTCCCCGATTGCTCACCACGGCTGACAACTGACGGCAGTCGTCCGCCATTGCATACCATAGCCCCCTGTACACAATGGTCAGGGCGTGGCATGGCCCATGCTTCACCACTGTGTACTGGGGCCTTTACATTTTCATTGATATGGCTACGTCCAACCGATGTCAGCGCTGAGCGTCGGTCGAGCACTGTGTTCAGCCTTACAATCATTTAATTTTGTCAAAAGCGACGATGGAAGTTTGTTATAAGGAATGTCAAACGCAAAGCTATTTATGCTTATGTCGCTGTTATTGCTAACTGTGCTTGTCATTGGTGAATTAGGAGCAGTGATTGTAGACGCTGTTGCTGTGCGACTTTGATTATCGCTTTGATCAGGTTCCCAGTTATCCCCTATTAAGTATAACCTCATTTTGGAGTTCTTTGAGAGCTTCATTGTCTTCTATTTCTGTGCCATCTATCAATAAAATCTTAGATCCGTATATATTCCTTTCATTTGCTGTAATAAAGAAGTGTTTTTTTTATAAAATGGTTACAATTAACATAAACAAAAAATATACAGCAATAACTTTAATGAGAACCTACGGATGGTTGGAACATATTACAATTATTATTACAATAAATTATAATATTTTAGCATAACAGCGAGGGGCGTTGTGTCTAAGAAACTTTTTATAATCAAAGAAACGTCCCATGATTCGGTCAAGTTGTGTTCAAATGTATGGGGAAGACAAACAAATTATAGCCAGCATTCAATGAATGTAGTATGATACCTTTGGGTATGGTGCTTTACGCACACAGTGTCCCATCCCGTCCCCCTGACGCAACCCCCCCTTTTAGCATGAAATATGTCCCGGTTGACGGTTTTTTTTTAATTTTTGAGATAAGTATTAGAGTTAGGAATAAAGTGTCAAGGTAAGAAATAATCCTTAATAAATTTTAAACAAAAAAGGTAACATGCAACTTTTTGGTAAGACTCACCATATTCATGTATTAACTAGAGATGCCACGAATATTCGGCAACTATTCGGTATTCGGCAAAGTGGCCGTATAATATAAATATCTGTTGCACCTTCCTAAAAAGAAAAATTACACAAAAAAAGAGTCAAAAACTAGGTATAATTAATATTTAAAATGTATTCTTGGAAAGTAGTTAAATACGAAGGCACGTGTTACGAGCATTTGTTAATTACAAAATATTTTATTTTTATCATGGGTCTGATTTAATTGACTCTAACTACATTCATTAATTCTGTTCAACATATAAAATAAATCTTAGCAAACGTTGTGCTTTGTTGGCGAACAGTTTTCATAATAATTGTGACTCAAAATGGTCGCATGTCATGCCGATTATTCGGTATTCGGCCGAGAGAGGGGCCGAATATTCGGTATTCGGCCAAATTTACTATTCGGGGCATCTCTAGTATTAACTTCTTGAAGTTCAATATAACATAGTACGTGATAGTACTGAAAGAAATATTATACGGAGAATAAGCTTGCAAGTTTATTCTCCGTGTAAGATTTCTTTCAGTACCAATGTTCACCAGTAGCAATGTGTTATGTTAAAGGAAAAAATGGAAAAAAAATAATATGGGTTAGCACATTGTTACGTGAGTTCTCAAGATGTAATCGTCTTTCGGTAGATGTCGCTATACGCCACCCCAAAGGCGTGTATACATAAAGGAATGGAAAGATTTGCGATGTCCTGGTAGGCTTCCGTAGCTCAATTGGTTAAGAGCAACACACGGATTGTGGAGGATGCGGGTCCAAGTCTTGCCGGAAGCGTAACTTTTTCCATTTTTTCCTTTAATATAAAATTTGGAATATCGCTCGCAGACGATCTATTTGTTAAAAAATTGATTCAAAGAGATAATATAGAACTGGAGACTAGGATATTTGATATTTCCAAATATTAAGCTTAAGAAAAAACAAGGAAAGTCTTCCTTATACATTTCAGCGCCTTTCAAAACATCCTCTAGGCCGGCATTCGGCAACCTGCGGCCCGCGGGCCGCATGCGGCTCGTGAAACTGTCACTTGCGGCCTGCGTGCCTCTCTGGCTATGTAATATTGAGAAACGACAATGTCTGATAAAGTCATAAATATTAACAAAGTGCGGCCCGCGTCAACTCACTCGTCGTTAACTACGCTACTAAAACTACGCAAAAAAGGGTTGCCGACCACTGCTCTAGGCTAAAGACACCACCTTTTGCAACTGGGTGATTCTTAAATTGTGACCAAAAAATTTTTTTTTTCATAAACGTTTTTATTTTTCACATAGTATTACATATATCAAAAGTACATACAAAAAGCAATTTTTTGATTCATATGGTCAAGCTTAATACCCTCAGGAAAGGTAAATAAAATGAGTACATAAACACGGTTGTGACAAAGTGTCCCTCAGACGTGACATTTCGGCATTATGGTGGCCAACTCGGATATTTTGATTTATATAGTTATTTTAACATAGCCTCTAAGTCACTCCTATGACTACGACAAACCTAATGACAGCTCAGACGTTGAAATCCGTCAAACTATAAAGGCTGTAGAGTGTGACAAAGAATTCGATACACATCATACATACATACAAGCGAAAAACATTTTTTTTGCTTTGGCGGTCGGGCAATAATAGCAAATGATCTGTAGCTAATAAAAATGCATTTCTGAAAAGTGCATGTGCCTCTAAATTAATCAAACGAATTAAGAGTGACACGACCACGTGTCTATATGTCACGAACGTGGGCTCAAAAGTCCGTGGTGGTGACAGATTTTTGAGGCCACGGTCGTGATAATTTGGAACATGTTCAATATTACATAAACATTTCCTTTGATTTTGCAAATGTTAAATAATTAGCTTAATCTGCGATGTATGAGGTATATCTTATGTTACAAACAATAACGTGAAACTGTAACTTACTTTTCAAACTCTAACACGGCGGTGACGCGTTAAGGTTGACCGTTTTTTCAAATGAACACAAATAAATAATTTTCGACAAAACTTCTCCCTTCAGCCATTTGTAAACCTGCCAACAACACAGTGTTGCTGTTCTAAAAAAACTTTAATAAGGCTGCCAGTACTAAAGATAATTTTCTACCGAGTACCGCATGTTTATATTACCACGCGCGGTGGTGACCTGAAAACTAATCACAAAATGTATGTTGTTTAAAATTATATAAAATCGTTATAAATCCTTACAATTTTTAAACAGTGTTGTAGAACAAGGATTAGTGTTTTATATTTGATATAAATTATTGCAAAATCACTTCATATTTTTTCAAAAAAAAATCAAATATCACAAAATCTGGGGAAGTCACACTACACGGTCCGTGACATTTCGCACTTGTTATTTTTTTTTTATATGTTTCTAATACTCTTAGGACAATACATTTAGGTTGACCTAAAACTAGAGGTAAATTGCTAAGTATATTGATATAGAGTTTACTTATTTTCACAAAAATACATGCTATTCTTACAAAAAATGCATAAGAATAAGAATTACCCAACTATCCAATTCTTTACGTATTTTTTTAAGTCGGTAATATTGTTCCATAGTGTTTATATATTTCTTGATTTAATTGTACTTATGTAATATTGTGGCCTGTGATTAGGATTTTGACTACCTACTTTTTTTATGTGTAACTATAATTAAAACCTAAATACTAACTATACATTAAGTGCACGCCTTTACGATTAAGATATTTTACTCCATGTGGCAGTGGTGGAACAAACCTTTTCACTTAAGTGCACTCTGTTACCCAAGATATACTGCAATATTATAGCTTTACTTTAAGATGAGTTGGCCATCACCCTTGTGAGGCTGAAGGTCGGCGTTTAGTTCCCCACTTAAATAGAAAACTACCTCCTTTCGGACTCGGTATATATGCCGGAACTCTTCGTCTGGCATATCAAAGGGGTTTGTGTTTGTAACGGCTCTCAGAGTTCTGCGCTAAATTTTACGTCTATAATTCTCTTCCGCAGCAGCCGCGAAAGAAAGAAATAAAATCTTGACATCCCTGCAAAGAAAATAGACTGCTCTCAATAAAATCATAGAAAAACTTGTTGTCGTGTCGGCCCTGAGAAAGGCCGTTTTGCTAGAGTTAGGGAGAACAAAAACTCCACAGAGGCAGAGATCCCCAATATCTAAACTGTGGCCCAATACCTAAACTGTGGCCCTATGTACACTGTGAGGTCGGGCAGTATCACAGGTTTGGCCACTAGTGACCGAGTTACTTAAATTTAAATTAAGTAATCGTCTGACAGATTCGTCGTTAGAGACCGCTCCAATTTTATTTTCTGCATACGTTACACTCGACTTAAATTTCGAGATGAGACCTTTTCTTTTTTCCCCAATTTAAAATATCCAGCTTTGCAATCGAATAAATCACTGTGATGGGCTTTTTCTTGCAGTTCTGATAAAAAGTAATTAATATCGAAGTCTTCGTCCACAAATAAGTTAAAATTCGCACTTGTTCTCTTTCTCAATAACAAGATCATCACTACGGAAACCAAAAATATTAAAGATGGCTAATAACTGAGCATGAACTACGAGTACAACTACGTAAATATGCCACTAAACTCACTCGTTTATATCATTAGACAATAGTGATGCAAGACTGTTATCAAAATCTATTTCCAATGTAACTTACATATATTTATTTCACGTGTTTAATCATTACCGTTTCTAAATAAAATTATATCAAAAATTACGTTTCTTAGTGGTTACCTCGCTTTACAAACCGAAAATATTCTTTGATAAATTAAAAAAAAAATGGATGCTTTCGGAAACATTGGGGTTTGAAAAAAAAAGCATTTTTTATTTTGGAATCCGTTTACTTAGAGAACTGCAATGGCGAATGGCCATAAATTACCATATATTCTATGAAAATAGTAATATATTTTTAATTTTCAATTTTGAAATTTAATTATGGATTTTATTTCAATAAAATCAATTCTTTATATTTCAGAAAGTACCCTATACCATTTATGACAATTTAAATAGTTATTTACGATACAAGTGCGGAAAAGGGGAAATTCGAAACGAGTGGCGATAAATTAAAATACGACCGAAGTGAGTGTTTTAAATCGACACGAGTTGCAAATTACCTATTCGCACGTGTATCGTACAACGTTTTTTAATACAAAGTATAATATACTTCTTTGGATAAACATCCATACTGGGGCACAATCTTTTAAATATGGTAAGTCTAATGCCCATAGAATTTTAAAAGTATTTGAAACAGCTTTACAAATGCTGGGAAATGTGTACCTGATGTCTTCAGAGATTAATAAATCATACTGCGTAACATCCTGCCAACAAGCCCCAACAGCAACCAAATATGGAAGAACAGGCAATTTTTTTTCCTGCAATCATGCAATGTGGCCTTCCGTTCACAGAAGTGGCTTTGAATGTCCGATGTAGATGTTACCAAGCTTAAAAACGCGTTGCTCACTTCCAATCTAGAAGGATTCCACGGTCTTCTGGTTCCTTTTACGGGAACAGTGTGCATTTGCTTCAATAATGGAGGAACTGATAGAAAAGTAGCTATGGTTGCCTGTTCTAATCTTCTCCCGCTGCAAAAATAATTAATACTTTAGTAATAGTTAACGGTTACTTAAAGTTTATATTGAGTAAAATTCGTCATCTCCTCTATCTATTCTATAGTATTGCACTTCCAGCTGGCGTTAAAAAAATCCACCCCGTATAAAATACTTCTACAGTACATAACTATGGTCCTATTTTCCCGCACTAGTGCGTAAAATAGCATTTTTCGTGCGTATGTCTAAAGTTTAAAGGGCCATATGTACTGTAAAACGTAAATAACTATTTCGGTTTGTATTCTTTTTCTTTATCGATTGCCGCATGATTCATCGTTGGCCGCGAAAAAATTATATTTCCATAGTGAAGCCCATGGTGGGGACTACCCAAAAAGTTTAGGTAGGTATACCATATCATCATTCTCCTGGCGCATACCCTATTTGGGGTCGGCCCTCCTGATACTTGATCGCCACTTGTTGCGTGCTTTAGTCTACCATACTCCATACAAATATGTTATATGCTTTTTATTTTGTAAAGTAAACAAAATCAAAAATAATGATAAGATGATCAATATAATGACACAAAAAAGTGCTATGATTGATATTTTTATTTTATTCATCTCGAAAGCCATACTCGTTGTTGTAGTTATTAAAAGACCAACAGAGATTTGCAGTCGCTGCGCTTTTAACTCGCCCTCTGGATCCGATTGACATACGACATGGATACGAAATTATGAAAATAACTTGATTATACGATCTGGCAGCCCTGCACTCGAGCAGAGTGGTTAAACTTGAAACATTGTTGAAGTGGCGGAATAAATTCGAGTACTCTATCTATAGGAAAATAGATCAAATTGCACTATTTCTGGTAATATGTTGGATAAGAATGTTATGCTGACTGTTTGCAGTGGAACGCGATCTTGTCCTACTTTCTTTGTGAAGCGTCGTACAGCTATAATTTCGTAAATAGAGCTCAGTTTACCGTAGGTATAGATACTTGTTTCAAATGTTAGGTGGAACCAAATCTTATAATGCCAGTCTTCTCAATTTGTGTTGCGCTTATGTATGCCTTGATTTTATTTAGTTCTAAAAACGCAAAGTTATTTGCCGTGTTGTAATGTTTAAAAGATAGGTACTGCAACTTTATTTGCATTTACTCTCTGAATTCCCGTCACACCTTTTATGTCATTCGTAAATACATGGTTTAAATAAATAGGGCTTTTATTCCCTAGCCTGTCCTTCGGGTCAATGTGTTCCAGGAACACTTTAAAATTAGGGGCCGGCAGCAAAATCTGTTCGATACTGTTTTGCTGGCTATGGTGTGTTACTTCTGTAGTGATTGTTGGAGCTGGACACAGTCGGGTATGCCATTTCAAAGGTAGCTCGAGCCCGATGAGGTTTCCGAAGTGAAGTTGAGTGTTTTCTTCATTGTCGAGCCATATTTGTATCTTGTTTAAATCTTCAATCGAGCTTAAAGGCAGATTGATGTCGCCAGGTAAAGAAGTCTTGGTAAGTGGCGTGAATGATGACAATCTTAATAAAATGGTCGTTTTGTGTAGTTTCTAAGTGTGTATCTCCAGAGTCCGACCGTCGTATTTAATTTCGGCTTGTCCTATTTTGTGGGTCGCTTGTTTTGTAATACGGTCCTCGGTGGGGCTCGGTTCCACCCCTGTCTCTTTTTCGATGCCTTCGACCAAATGTTGATGTTCTTCGTTTTCGAAGTCAATGAATGACATTTCATGTTCCTCCTCAGCCGTAAATTGTTCTTCCCTGCTTGCTTCCTGCGCTTCTGCAGGGGTGCTTTGTGCAGGTGAGGGGGCCACACTACCATCCTCCGGCTTCGACTTCTCTTCATCTTCCTTCATCTTCGGTTTGCCTGTGTTTGTGGCGTCGCCTTTTGTTGCAGTTACCCTTTGCGAGCCTCTCTGGGTTTTCGCCAGTAGTGCGGCAGGTCTTTGCTGGTGCCCCTGCTGGTCCCTGCTGTGGGGGTCTTGTTGTCCGACATTTCCTGTGGTAGGAGTTTAGCTCACGCTGATTGTATTGATATTGAGATTTCGAAGTTTAAGTTTCACATTTTTTCTTTTTTAGGGTTCCGTACCCAAAAGGTAAAACGGGACCGTATTACTAAGACTTCGCTGTCCGTCCGTCCGTCCGTCCGTCCGTCCGTCCGTCTGTCTGTCACCAGGCTGTATCTCACGAACCGTGATAGCTAGACAGTTGAAATTTTCACAGATGATGTATTTCTGTTGCCGCTATAACAACAAATACTAAAAACAGAATAAAATAAAGATTTAAATGGGGCTCCCATACAACAAACGTGATTTTTGACCAAAGTTAAGCAACGTCGGGCGTGGTCAGTACTTGGATGGGTGACCGTTTTTTTTTTTTTGCATTTTTTTTCCGTTTTTTTTTTTATTATGGTACGGAACCCTTCGTGCGCGAGTCCGACTCGCACTTGCCCGGTTTTTTTTTCAAATTCCATTACAGAGGAGCTAATGACTCCCTTCTGGATCACTTGTAAAGGTAATCTGTAGTTACTTGAGTGAACTGCTAGATCATGACCCTAAAAACCCGCCAAATGTTCTGTGTATTGATCATTTTTCTTTGCATGCAATTGAAACATCGTGGCTATGTGGTGCCTTAAGCCGGTATATGTAATCATTTTAGGATTGCTTAACTTGTACATATTTTTTATTCTGTTGAGGCATTTTCCACCATCAAATGGGCGAGAGGTAAGTGGTCTACCAAAAGTAAAGGATTCTTCTCGCCAACTCCAACCAATTTCCGACTAACAACAATAAGGTCTATATTTCTCCGCATCTGTTTTGTTAGCAGTACGGGAACTGAGCGAGTCCGTTTTCCAGGGATCATAAAGACGTCTAACTGTTCAATATTGATATTTATGGTATATTATTTCAATTGTTATGAAATAAAGGAGACATTTAACAATATGGTCAAAACTTAATAAACTAAAACCCGTTCTGAGCCATGCCGGGTCCAAAGGTCCCCATCACTCTAGCAGCGTTACCCCGCTGTATGGCGATGGAGACCTGTTGGACAAGGCATGACTCAGAGCGGGGGTTATTCCCCTTCTCCCTGAGGCGCTCGCCAAGCTCTCTGAAGAGCTCACGTGCCTCCCGTCCCCAGGGCCCGGCTGTCTCGACAGCGACGGGCACGAAGTCGTAGGTGGCTCCCAAAGCAGAGTATTTTTGTCGCTTCTCTTTGACGGCAGTCTCTGCCGCCAAGCCTGCCGACTTAGCGGTGTGTCCTACATGGGATGCAGCAAATGTACTCACACAAGTTGCATCCCATATAAGACACCGCCCTCTCTACTGTTCAATTGCTTCTTTTTCTTCTTGTGATAATAGCTCAATAACTTTGGCGGGTGTTTCTTCTTCCTTCCTGTTTAAATAAAAATAAAGTTCAGCACTATCTCCAGCCCTTTTTTTATCCTATATCCTATATGGGCAATTAGGAGCGGAACTAAAAAATTTACGTAGATGGCGACACAAGCGACCCTGCTCTATTGCGTTTGTTAGCTCTGGCTGTCAGAAGTAATTTCGGAAATTCTCGATATTTATAGCAAAAATGTATTCATTTATGACTGTGGTGCAGTTAAAAAATGAATTGCGACAGAGAAATGCATCTGTAACTGGTAAAAAAGCTGATTTGATCGAAAGGTACGCAAAAACAATATTTGAGGTTATGAATAATAAATTAGCTTTTATATGGTTATTTGCTTTATTAATGCTACGCCTTTTGTTCTAGATTGGAAGCGTATGACCGAAACTTTAATTTTGGTGCAGACCCTGGTCCTAGTGAAGATCCTAGGTACGAGTGCCCGCCTGTGTCGTGCTTTAAGGATATTAATGCCGATTCGCCCATTCCACCTTTAGATAGGCACGAAATTCAGGCATATTTTGAAAAATTTAATGCCCAGAATAAAGGCAAAGATATGTACGAGTCTCGTTGCCTGCTAACCGCTAGATATGCTTCGGTCGGGGCGAGTACTTACTTTCAAGGGCAGTGTAAAGCCCAAATGAAGAAAGTTACTTACATAGTGAATGTAAAAGTGTCTAAAGAAGGTAATATCGAACAGGCCAACTGCGAGTGTGCTGCTGGCAGTGGTATTGAAGCTCATTGCAAGCATGTGTCTGTTTTATTATGTGCAGTGGAAGATACGTGCCGAACTAAGACCATTATGGTACATCAAGTGACAACACAAAAGCTGATGACGTTCAAAAGACCTCATAAGGTATTTTATAGGTCGCCTATTCAGGCACAAAATTTACCAATGAGCAGGCCAAGAAAACAAGCTGTAAATTTTAACCCACTCAAGAGAGAGGATATGATGGAGAATTATCAAGATTATGTCCACAATTTGGCCATCAACTTTGGGAAGTCAACAATGCCCATACTCCAAACAATTAAACCAGCGAATCCTTATGCTATCGAGTGGGATCATAGCAACTACACCAACCGTAATGAAAAAGAATTGTTGCTAGAACGGTTACTTTTAAAAAATGTGACGCCGGAGCAAATAGTGAATACAGAAAAAGCTACTAAGGTGCAGGATAAGTCAAAAGAATGGCACAACCTTCGTTGTTGCAGGGTAACTGCCAGCAACTTTCATGTAGCTTGCCATGCTACAACAGGCAAGGATCATTTGATTCAGAGAATAATGAATCCAAGGGCTATTCACACTAGAGCTATCACTCATGGTAAAATCCATGAAAGCACCGCTATAGCTAAATATGAAGAATACTTTGGATTAAAAGTAGAGAAAAGTGGACTGCACATATCTGAGGAGTTTCCGTTCCTGGCAGCTTCACCAGATGGTCTCTTAGGCGATGAGACAGTCATTGAAGTTAAATGTCCCTATGCTGCAAGATATATGCCTATAACTGCTGTCACAGTTCCATACCTTGAAAGTATTGTAGGCAAACTGCATTTGAAAAGAAACCATCCATATTTTTATCAGATACAGGGACAGCTATATTGCTCCAAAAGAAAGTATTGTAATTTAATAATATATACTTTTAAAGAAATTCAAGTCATCTTTTTGCAGCGAGATGATTGCTTCATTAATGAAATGGTTACAAAACTAGTAATTTTTTTTGAAAATCATTTAAAACCAGAAATAATAAATAAATATTATTACAGAAATTATGATTTAATAAAACCATAAAATAATATTTTTGTTTTATTTATTTTCCGTGTCAACTAAACTTAACACAATTATTTATAAAATAAAAATAAAAATAAAATAAAATTTATTCAGTAAGTAGGCCACAAGGGCACTTTTACACGTCGTACTAAACAGAAAAAAAAGAAAATGAACCTAAATCTACCACCGATTCCACCCTACACCTCTGACCCGAGAAGAACCGGCCAAGAAACTCGGCGGGACTTATTTTTTCAAAACAGTACAATGATACTTAAAGACTATATTAAGATACTTTCACTGTTCTGTGAGAAAACATATCAAACTACTTTAAGAGACAAATCACAGCTATCAACAAAGAACGCGCCAAAAAAATAAAAGAGTGAAATTAAACTGCAAAAATTTAAGTAGGTGCTTTGCTTACCGTTTGATATACTTTCTTCCCTGAACTGTGTCCTTTACCATAAATTACAAATTTAAAAAGAGATTATTCTCTTTTAGAATGAAATCAAACTTACAGAATTGTATTAAAAAAAAAAACCCTTAGAGATGTAAAAGGTCTCCAAGTGTCCTATATTCTAGATAAAAACTAAAGATAAAATTATGTATAACTAGCACCGAATGAAATGTCTCTCCACGCCAAATTAATCTCAATATATTCATAATGTGTTACTACATAAATATGGAACCACAGTAAGCTAAAACAGACCAGTCTTCACAAACAGCACCCGTTCACGAGTATGACGCGTATCTCAGCCATCGCCTCCCTCAACCTTTCTTTGGGAAAGTGGCGACCCGATCAACGTCGCCACCATAAGCAAAGACTTTTCAGCGAGCATGACATGTTCAAGCTGGCGGGCTCTATTTATAATAAAAGCTAAACACGTTTAGGCTGGTGAGACTTCACATTTTGTGCTTATTTTGTATGATTACATACATGTCGTCACAACCTAATTAATAACTATACATTACTGTCACATAGAGATGTAAAGGTTATTTGTCGTAAACCAGTTAACTACGGTGGATAGTGCATTGTTAATACTGTCGTAGTTAATTGCTTTTCTGTCTACCTTGAACAACAGAGATGTGTCATCAGCAAACAAGACTATATCATGTTTATCTTGTACAAGTTTCGGTAGATCATTAATGTAAACCAAGAACAGAAACGGGCCAAGTATTGAGCCTTGAGGCACTCCAAGTGCTACTGGGGAGCCGGCAGATTGAGTTCCATTAATAACCACTCGTTGTGTTCTATTCGATTATGCTTATTTCATTATGCTTTCTCTAAAATTACAACACATAGTACATATAAAAAATATTTTACCTGCAATTGGAATGTAACTGTGATCCAGATCACTTTTTAAAATCTTATATGTTTTAGTGAGGCCAATTAAGCGTTCAATGTGCACTCTTTTACTAGCTAGATTCCTATCTTTTAACACTGTTAAACCTGGTAACTGTGTTTTGCCCTTTAAAATAGTAGGTATATTTACAGCAACATTTTTGTGTGCAAACATGTCCTGAATATTAAATCCCCGATCTGCTAAAATGCAGTCACCACTTTCACATTTACTAATTAAATTACTTCTCTCCACTGTTTGCCTGTCACTGACCGACCCAGCATATGCAGGAGAGCAGTATGATAACAATCCCCCCGGTGTTCCTCCAACAAGAACTTTAAGAGTATTTGCATGCTTGTAGCTACTCCATGACGCTTGTTGAGACGTTGGGTTTTTAGGTTTCTGTACATGAAATTCGGTCCCATCTAAAATCACCCTTATATTCGCATTATAATTTTTAAAATGTTCCGGCATATAATAATGTACCAAGTCTTTGCTTGGCCATGTGTCGAGTTTTATCCATAGTTGATACATGAAATTTATCCAGGTAATAAATATATTTGACACTGTTGTAGTACTTACATTAAAAAATCTGCTTAGTTCAAAAATACATTTATTTTGTCTTAATTTCATTATTGTTAAAAAGAACTGATCTTCAGTACTGAGCAAAATAACAGAACTACCATAATACTGTATTTTATGGGCCATAGGACTCAAAGTTGAGTAAACAAAAAAGAACTTCCGGTAAGACTCGAAGCCTGTATAAAATTGAATTGCTTTATCATCATTTTTGAATCTATGTATTGTTCCAAATACATGTTCCATGTCAATTTGCGTCTCTTTAGATGAGAATTTAGGATTATTTAAAATAGGTACTGTAAAATCATTTATATTCGCACTGATTTCTATTTCACTAGCAACGTCCATGAAGATTGGCACTGTACTTTCTTGATTTATTGATGTTGGAGTTACAGTTTCTTCTACGTCCATGGAGTGGGGCACCATTCTTTCTTCATTAATTGATGGTTGGTGGCTTGTTGATGGGGTCACAGTCTCTTCAAACCGTAACTTTTTCTGAGACCTCATCTCAAGTCGCTGTTGCACTTGCTGTATCTAATCTTGAAATGTTGAATGAAAATACTGAAGGTACAGCAGTTTTCTTCAAGAATCT
Organism: Cydia splendana; assembly: GCF_910591565.1. Lineage (NCBI taxonomy): Eukaryota > Metazoa > Arthropoda > Insecta > Lepidoptera > Tortricidae > Cydia > Cydia splendana. The sequence goes on from NC_085970.1 coordinate 4,911,693, forward strand.
CGCTTTCGGCTCGTAATCTGAAAGAAAGTTACCATTGCTTTAAAGTTTCGTTGCTTGGCTATAGATCACGAAAATCGAAAATAAATTAAGTAACTTACTTGTGTATATACTTTGTCCGTAATAGTCATCTGATGTAAAATGCATGGAACATAATCGCGATGAGTCTTTTGCTTTAAAGTTTTTGATTCTTAACGCTTTCTCCCAAGCCTTTCTACGCTTTGGGTCTTTAGGGAAAGCGTGAACGCCTTTATTTTTGCAGTCTAAAGCACTACACAGGGCCATTTTAATAAGATATTACCCAATAATTGTAATCTCACGATGTAATTAACAAAAAATGTATAGGATTTGACAGATGACAAGTTGAGGTTAAGCAGTGTCGATTGTGCGATACCTGGCGGGATAAAACGGCAGTTTTTCTCCTAATTGTTACCTCACACACATTTTCGTAGTTCAAAACAGTGACATCTTCTTTTAGCTGTTTTGAATATTTTTTTTCTCATTCGTGTATTTTTTCAGTTATGATACGTATGTCTTCGTCAAGGGGCATTACTGTTTCTTTAGTCATCAAGTTTCGTTTCCGGATTTTTTCTCGATGAAATTTCCCATTCCCAGTTTATTTCTATAATCAATTTGAATTCGTCTAATTGTTTTTTTAGATATTCTTTATAAGTTTTACTTCCGTTACCCATTATCATTTCAGTGTATAAAATTTCAATGCAGCCTACTACACTGGGTCTCAGTCTAGACGGTTTGCTTATGGTTTCAACGAACCCAGTCTCCTCGTTGAAGCCGCACATATTTTTAACACAATGTATAAACGTCGTGTAATGTTGTGGTATAAATAGGTCGCTAAGCTCTCGTATAGAAGGATTTTCAATTTTCAAATGTTATACTAAGTTTCCTAAGTCGCGTAGCTTAGAACATATCGCTTTTCTACTGTCTCCTTCTTCTTTTTCATTAATCGTGAGCCATATGCCAAAATTAATGGTTCCGTTTTAACTAATGTGGAAATCTCGTCATTCCGCAACCGTGGCAAAATATGGTTTTTAACTTCCTGAGATGCTGCTGACAAATGGGGAATTATACTGATGCTATGGTTTGCTAGCACTCGTTTTTTGTAGGAATCCGGTAAGTTTTCCATGTTAAGGAGTCCTGAGCCGCAACTTTTATAATGTTTATAAAAATATTTTCGTTTAAAAGTTGCTAGACAATTTTTACACGTGGTAAAAGTAGAAGGGCCTGATAATGGACACGCCCCCTTTTTTAACGTTAGATTATGTAAGAAATTTTCTCTGTTGCGAAGGTCATCAGTTATTTGTCTTTTTCTCTGTTTTTGTACTTTTGGATCGGGATCATTGATTGACATGTACGTAATACTTCCGACTCATTTATGTGATGTTTCGAGGGCTTTCCTCAAATATTAAAACAACCTTTTTGTAAATGATAATATTAGAATCAGATAATATTTGCGTTTGTTTATGTGTATTTTAATGAGAATAAATACTTAGATCAAGCCAAGAGAAAACAGATAGTACCTGATAAATGTGTTTAGTAAATCAAATTGAAAATAATATACCACAAATTTAAAAATCGTCTTAATTAATTAAAATTCATTGTTAGCGAGCCTTATACATACTAAATAAGTGTAATATAGCCCTATTTGAAGCGGCGTCGTTCTGCAGTCTCCACTGCGGCCCGCCACCGCTGCTGGGCAGCCAGGAGCTCCGGCTGCTGAAGTGGCTGCCGTGGTTGCTCCGGCAGCAGCAGCGCCTTCTACAGCCGGAGCTGCGATACCCGTAGGCTGCGTTGCTCCGGCAGGTCAGGACGCTGTACCCGGCGGCCGGCTGCGTTGCTCCGGCAGGCCAGGACGCTGTACCCGGCGGCCGGCTGCGTTGCTCCGGCAGGTCAGGACGCTGTACCCGGCGGCCGGCTGCGTTGCTCCGGCAGGTCAGGACGCTGTAACCGGGCGGCCGGCTGCGTTGCTCCGGCAGGTCAGGACGCTGTAACCGGGCGGCCGGCTGCGTTGCTCCGGCAGGTCAGGACGCTTTAACCGGGCGGTTGGCTGCGTTGCTCCGGCAGGTCAGGACGCTGTACCCGGCGGCCGGCTGCATTGCTCCAGCAGGTCAGGACGCTGTAACCGGGCGGCTGGCTGCGTTGCTCCGGCAGGTCAGGACGCTGTACCCGGCGGCCGGCTGCGTTGCTCCGGCAGGTCAGGACGCTGTAACCCCGGCGGCTGGCTGCGTTGCTCCGGCAGGTCAGGACGCTGTAAACGGGCGGCAGCAATCAAATTGAGATCTGCGTTAATTGCAGTGGTCCTCATCTGGCTATATCAAAAAAATGTCCTATGAAGATTAAAAAACTATTAGGAAAGAAAAACAAAATTACTTATGCGAGTATCACAAGCCAGGTTTACATAATTTTCCTAATATTGTAATCAAAGAGCTTCATGTACCTGTTCAGAACTTGTTTCTTGATGTTCTTAATATATTATGGCTTAATTTAATTATTCCTGTACATATTGGGCCAGTCTGGGAGACGCATTTATGCGTTAGAGGGAGCAAGTGATATTGATATTTCATTCTACCGCATGGCTGCGTCCCTCGGACTGGCCTGCGTTGGCCCAATATGTACAGGCGCCTTTACGGGCCTTACGGCGGCTGGGGAGCCAGAGAGTAAAGAGGAAGAGCACAGATCAAATAATTTACAGCTTAAAGCTAATGTACGGCATAGGGGCTATTCATAAATTACGTCATTTCAAATTGGGGGGGTCTGGACATCGGATGATGGTAGCATGACGTAGGAGGAAACGGGGTCATTCGAAGCATGATTTTTGGGTGATTTTAGGGGGGGCGGGGTCAAAAATCCATGACGTAATTTAAGGACAGCCCCATAGACATAGACTAATTATATTTCCAACAATCATGACAAGAGACATCTATAACAGAGTCCTCTTTTTCTTGAATTTCTGCTGTAACCCGGTACATTTTGTTTTTGACTCGTTGTTCTGGAGTGATGCGGCATTGCACGTAACATGTATCGCCCTGTCGTCGGACTTCTACATATCCAACTGCACTTGATACGTATGAAGTTCGAGATGACAAGGCGGCTTTTGCACCTCGTATCCCAGCCAAATTATATTTATCGTTCGTTTGTGTGAACTCTAACATCATGGCAGTATCAACCCATGGCAAGTTGGTGCTACATGCCTGCACAAACCCATCTGAGGTCTTCATTTTTATGAGTCTTCACGAGTTCAAACACAAGTAAAAAGAAGCAGCGATGTCCGTATTTAATGCGATATTATCATGGAAAGAAGCATCAAAGTCCGTTGTAAAAGCCAAGTCGTCAAGTTTATCAAGCTGAGCAGGAAAAATATCGTGAAATAAGAAGACTGCGAAGAACCGTTAACACAGAAAAGTGAGAACTGACAATGTCATTTGAACATTTTTGACAGTACGGGACAACCGGATACAATAAATTTTTTATAGATTAAATATTGTCTCTGGTTGATTGTCTATAAGTGAGAACCGTTAACACAGAAAAGTGAGAACTGACAATGTCATTTGAACATTTTTGACAGTACGGGACAACCGGATACAATAAAAATTTTATAGATTAAATATCGTCTCTGGTTGATTGTCTATGTACGGACTATCTACGTCACATTTCCGGTTTACAGTTTTTCGCGTTTTTCTCAGGAATTAACGGATGAAAAAATATAATAACTGCCTTGTTACATACAGGAAGCATGTTTACCGAAATGGTTTTTGATTTAGCCACTTTACAAAATTTGAAATGTTGTCAATTGCATGACTTCAACACTCAGGTGGGAGGACAAATTATCACCGATTATAACTTTTGGCCCTTCAAGCGATTTTGCCCATGGTAAGACAATAGTCTTAAACCAGTCATCGAAGCAATTCATATCGAACTAACCCGACTTTGTTCGATTATACCTTGCATTCAGTGGTAAATTTTTGCACCACTGGGAACCATAAATGTTCAGCTTTATATACTACATAAGGCGGTAAGCATACTCCGTCGGCTGTAACGGTAAACATGATCGAAATAGAGGTTTTGATAGAGTTTAAAACGCGTTCAGGATGTTTGGTCCCACATTTAAAAGCAGTTTTTGACGAACCTGGATCATCACTTAAATTGGTTTCATCAAAATTAAGAATGATTTACTAGGAATGTCCTTAATCGATGACAAAATATGTGGACAATTCCACAACATTTTTAGCTCGCGCTCGCATAGAAAAGTTATGCCGCTCCAAAAAATTGCGAGCCCAACGCTCTCCGGGCATTTTCCCATTAAAAAGGTTTGTTCTGCCACTTTTTTTGTATATAATTATGCACCACCATGCGTAAATCTAACATTGACAGAGGACATCCGAATTTTCAGGAAACCTCTAATACGTCTGCAATGTGACTTTCGTCTTCTACTGACAACTCGTTAGGTCGACCGAAAGTCTACCTCTGTTTATTTTTGCAGTGTTTTAATATTTTTCGTTGAGGAATACCGAATTGTTTTTCAGCTTCATAGGAGGAAAGCGATTTGGTCTTAACTAAATCTACGGCCAGCTTTAGTGTTTCTTCAGAGTAATCGGCATATCGCCGAGCCCCAGCCTTTCTTCTGCTTTTCTTCCCCATATTTATAATGTGTCTGTAGGCAGAAGCAAATAAAAATCTCAATAACAAGGTATAATCACTAATTATTTTTTCCCCAGTCGTGGACGATTTCTATGTATTTAAGTATTTATTTATTATCCCCCTTATTCATAAACGTCACTCAAACCTACATAAGTTAAAATATGTTTTGTCACTTTCTAACAACCAAAAATCTCAAAGTGACAGATAGGAACAAAACATATTTTAACTACTTTAGGTTTAAGTGACGTTTATGGAATAAGGGGGTGTTTATACAATAGCGTATAATTGTGTATTATATACAGGTTGTAACAAAAACTTTAGAGATCCGTTCAAGGAATTATTCAGTATCGTGTTCTGATTAAAATAAAAAATTCTTGCTTTTTTTCAGATCACGATACTACCCTTAAACGGATCACCAGGTTTTAACAAGTATAAGTGACAACCCTAGCCCAGGCAAACTTGGAGCATGTTGTCCTAAAAAATATTTTACAATATTTTGCCTATCGTCTTGCTAGCTCTAAATGAGTATATTTATCAGGAAAAGTATATAAATCAACTAAATTAACATTATTACTCACCATATGAACACACTGCAAGTAGCTAACATAGGTATTTCCACAGTAATATCAAAAGTTTTGAAGACACCGCAAAAACCCGTGGTTACTTTGCAAACTTTGACAGCGACTGCTTCCAAAACTAGTAGTGTTGCCACAAAAAAACAAAAATGGGTTGCCAGATAAATCGAGTCGTTTCTCCTATTATTAGAAGTGAAAATGAGATAACGGTTTAGTAGAAATTTAAATTTTATCTAAACAGGCATTGTTGGAACGTGTTGGTAAAGTTTCAGCAGTTGACGGTATGAGGAGCTATGTAAAAAACTGCAAGAATTTTACCACCGCAAAATAAACCTTGCAGCGCACAGAGCGAGATTCATGGACAGGAAGCAAGAAGAAGGAGAAACGATAAAAGAATACCTGTTAGTTGTTCGCAAACTGGCTAAAGACTGCGATTTCAAGGATGTAGATGAACATTTAAAAGAAAGACTGTTGAATGGCGTCCACTACGAGACAATCAGATATGAAGTTTTGAAGATGGCCGATGCGACCCTTGCAAAGTTATCAGCAGTTGCGGAGACAGGAGAGATGGCTTTTAAAGTATCGGCCAAGCCAGTTGATGTGTTCAAGCTCTCAACAGATCGTGGGAAAGTGAGTCTACAGCCTCAAAAAAAGCGTCAACAACAACAGTCAAAGTGCCTGTGCTGCGGCAAGATAGGACATTGGAAGGATCAGTGCACCTTGCGTTTTAAGTACTGTTCGGAATGTGGCAAGAAGGGACACATTTTTAGGCTATGCCCCCTAAAGAAACCAAGCCCAACTGTGGTTTGCTCCGAAGAAAAAGAAGATGTTTGTGAAACCAATGAACTACATGATATGTATCAGACACTTTGTATATGTAACTTACTTCGGGATGTAAGTTATTTAAAAAAATACCACCTATGTTTTTAAAACTAAAAATTTAAGGGATTCCATTTGATTTTGAAGTGGACACAGGTTCAGATATAACTACAATAAATAAAGGTGACAGAAATAAATTTTCGGCATATTGGGCATATACTGCCGTCGACTTCCGGCTCTAGTTCCTTTATATGGGATCATCATTTCATCGATGCTAAACCGGCCTTCTTCCTCGATCTGCAAGCAGTTTTGGCAAACCTTTTCCATTACGGGCCGTATCTTAAAATAGCGATCGTCGTTCATGTCATGGCTGTTAACAAAGTGCAGAATTTTTCTTATATTTTCATACTTCTTCAGAGACATGACATCTGCAATCGGTGCGTACCTGTGCCCTTTAGAGTTTAGACCAGTAATCTATGTCGAGTGTGCAATGGCAAGCAAAGGTGTTCTATCTGTTCAGGTGAAAACATCTACAAAGAATGTAGCAATCCAATTGCGATCTCCTGCGTTAATTGCAGTGGTCCTCATCTGGCTATATCAGCTGGCCTTTACGGGCCGTACGGGCCTTACGGCGGCTGAGGAGCCAGAGAGTAAAGAGGAAGACCACAGATCAAATAATTTACAGCTAATGTACGGCATAGACATAGACTAATTATATTTCCAACATTTCTCATAACACTTTTTTTGGATAACTTAAAATTTCTTGTACCCCGATTTCGTAGGTGTCCTTACCTATCTAAACAAATGTCGTGCCAAATTTAGTACTGAGATTTCGCAGTAAAAACAATAATCCCTTCCACGAATAACTTTATGTTTTGGGGGTCGCGGATTTTCTTCAATATTAGTGGTACAATATTCTACTTGTTTTATCCTATGGTTAATAATGATACGGGTTTGATAAATTAATTGGAGAATTGCTGATGTGACTTAAATCACTATCAATATTATCAATAGCATTTTTTGATGTGAAATGTCTCTCACGAGAAGACTCCTGGATACGTTTGTCTAACAAGTTACCATCAGCATCAGTGGATAATTCGTCCGAGCTTGTCTGCAAAAGAAAAATCTGTGTTACCATCTCAAATGAAAGCATCCGCGGTGGTGTATTCGGGATCGCCTCATGCGGCCCGGGTTCGATCCCCCGGACACTACTACTAACACTTTATATCATCATGCTCGAGTATATGTTATTTTGTCAAAAATATGACATTCATGTTTAGTAGGTTATGTCCTACGTTACCAATATGAGAATCTAAGTAGCAGTGCCACAAGTTGCTATTGATTTTCTTTTGGTTTTGGTAGACTCTGGAGACAGCAGACTGACTTAAATTCAGCTGTTCAGCAACTTCACGCTGCTTAAGAGCGCTCTTACAAGAAAAGTCGAAATAATGCAAAATTGATGATACTAGTCGACGAAATTCAGGACTTTGCGCTCATTATTAGAAACAATGAGTACTTGTTCCAGTAAAAGCGTCTTCTTATCTTTATAAATATCGTTGTAAATATTAGAAAAAGGACTTATTAAATTAGTAATGATTTTTTTTCTGATGGTCGTTTCCGAAAAACCCCGTGAAGCACTGAATGGCGAGCTCTTATTTGGAAATGTTGAGAATTTTACTCTGCTAAACCTGGCTATTTTGTATTACTAATACCCTGTACTTTAGGCATATCAAACTATATTTTTCCTACATACCTTTGAGAAAGAGAAAATCAAAGTAAAACGAACTCGATTTTCTCTCCGAAACAAGTGTCAATTCCTACGAAAATCTACTTAATATCGAAGTCATTTTCATACTCAAGCAATCTGCAACGTTTGCTTATACTGTTGGTATACATTAGTGTTTATGAAATTCTACTATAATTTTTTGGCAATTTTTTGAAAACTACTCTATATTACCGATGACGCGCGCTGCGCCAGCTCAGTGCCGCGGCAGAGCTTGTAGAGGCAGGACGTGTGTCGGTCGGCTCCGCACATTTTCAACGGCGACGACGAGGTTTTTTATCATTGTGTGCGGCGGGCGCCGTGTAAAACGCTATACTGTGTGCGTGTAAACCGCAACGAGAGACTTTGATCCTAGCACTGTTTTTATAGTATTATAATTTATAATGGTACAGTTTAATAAACTACCGGACAGGATTAAAAATATTTGAAACGACCTGACATTCTATATGTATTTATTTGACTCAAGATAGTACTCAGGGTCTGATGATGGAGCCGGAAGGTGGTCACCGGTACCAATCAACCATGCAACTAAACCACTTCGTGTTTAGGCTCGTTTTATTCATCTCAACAAGATCTTTGACACAAGATAGTACTCAGGGTCTGATGATGGAGCCGGAAGGTGGTCACCGGTACCAATCAACCATGCAACTAAACCACTTCGTGTTTGGGCTCGTTTGATTCAGCTCAACAAGATCTTTGACTTAAGATAGTACTCAGGGTCTGATGATGGAGCCGGAAGGTGGTCACCAGTACCAATCAACAATGCAACTAAACCACTTCGTGTTTAGGCTCGTTTTATTCGTCTCAACAAGATCTTTGACTTAAGATAGTACTCAGGGTCTGATGATGGAGCCGGAAGGTGGTCACCGGTACCAATCAACCATGCAACTAAACCACTTCGTGTTTGGGCTCGTTTGATTCGTCTCAACAAGATCTTTGGCACAAGATAATACTCAGGGTCTGATGATGGAGCCGGAAGGTGGTCACCGGTACCAATCAACCATGCAACTAAACCACTTCGTGTTTAGGCTCGTTTGATTCGTCTCAACAAGATCTTTGACACAAGATAGTATTCAGGGTCTGATGATGGAGCCGGCAGGTGGTCACCGGTACCAATCAACCATGCCACTAAACCACTTCGTGTTTAGGCTCGTTTTATTCGTTTCTATAAGATCTTTGACACAAGATAGTACTCAGGGTCTGATGTTGGAGCCGGAAGGTGGTCACCGGTACCAATCAACCATGCAACTAAACCACTTCGTGTTTAGGCTCGTTTGATTCGTCTCAACAAGACCTTAGACACAAGATAGTACTCAGGATCTGATAATGGAGCTGGAAGGTGGCCACGGGTACCAGTCTACCATGTAACTGAACCACTTCGTGTTTGGGCTCGTTTGATTTGTCGCAACAAGATCTTTGACACAAGGTAGTACTGAGGGTCTGATGATGGATCCGGAAGGTGGTGACCGGTACCAATCAACCATGCAACTAAACCACTTCGTGTTTGGCTTCGTTCGATTCGTCGCAACAAGATCTTTGACACAAGTTAGTACTCAGGGTCTGATGATGGAGCTGGACTGTGGCCACGGGTACCAGTCTACCATGTAACTGAACCACTTCGTGTTTGGGCTCGTTTGATTCCTCGCAATAAGATGGTATATAGTTGACCGGTTGGTATCGGTGACCACCTTCCGGCTCCAACATCAGACCCTGAGTACTATCTTGTGTCAAAGATCTTGTTGAAACGAATAAAACGAGCCTAAACACGAAGTGGTTTAGTTGCATGGTTGATTGGTACCGGTGACCACCTTCCAGCTCCATCATCAGACTCTGAGTATCACCTATTAGTGTCAAAGATCTTGTTGAGACGAATCAAACGATCCTAAACACGATGTGGTTTAGTTGCATGGTTGATTGGTAATGGTACCTTCCAGCTCCATCATCAGACCCTGAGTACTGTCTTGTCTCAAAGATCTTGTTGAGACGAATCAAACGAGCCCAAACACGAAGTTGTTTAGTTACATGATAGACTGGTACCCGTGGCCACCTTCCAGCTCCATCATCAGACCCTGTGTATCTTCAGTGTCAAAGATCTTGTTGAGACGAATCAAACGAGCCTAATCATGTTACTACATGGTTGATTGGTATCCGTGACCACCTTAATCATCATCAGATCCTCAGTACCAGTTCGTTTTTAAACCCTCGTTGATACAAACTTTACAACCTATAGGTACCAAATGCAATGACGAAACATGTAAATAAGCGAGTAGGTACCTATAATTTCTTTCGAGTAATATACCTTCATAAGTACGAGTATGGGGCTATTCATAAATTACGTCGTTTCAAATGGGAGGAGTGGGGGGGGGGGGGGGTCTGGACATCGGATGATGGTAACATGACGTAGGAGGAAACAGATTCATCCGAAGCTTGATTTTTGGATGATTTGAGGGGTGGGGGGGGGGTCAAAAATCGTCAAAAATAGATGACGTAATTTATGAACAGCCCCTATGTACATTTGCACTGCATTTAGTATTTTCGTACTTACCAAATAACAGTTTTAGAACTTTAAAAGTTAAGTACAGTTAGTGTTGTTATGCTTGATTTCAATATGCTTCGCGAAGGATCAAGAATGTTTAATCCATCATTGTAGTGCGAGTGTGGTAGAAGGGATCGGCGTACTGAGCTCGCACGGCCTGCCGCAGCGCGTAAAATACCTAAACTCGCTCAACGCCGAAATGTAATAGCGCTCTTAAGGCCTTGATTCAGCAAGACGATGACTTGGCTGGCTTCAGTTTCTGTGGTGTCCATTTTATCCAGGTGATGCCAGTGAATAATTGCGTGAGATATGCACAGGTCAACTTCTGATAAGCGACTGATAAGAAATAACCGGTTAAATACTTTCAAAAAGGAGAACAAAAATAAAACTAGAGAAGGAATGTGTTTAAATATTATTTATTTTTAATCTTATGTTGCTTTTTGTCGTAAACGATGCGCTTTGTATTTTTTATATGCATTAACGTGCAAAGTATGCATTTTTAAAATATATTTTTCTTCAATTTTGCCATTTAAAATTCTGTTTATGATGTTACACCAGTTGTGTACCTGCAATTACTAAAAAAATTACTAAAGTCATAAAATATTTTTTTATAAATATTTTGGCTGGGATGTAAAAGTCATAAAATATTTATTTATTTATTAATATTTTATGACTTTTACATCCCAGCCAAGACAAGTTGCAGTGTGATTTTATTATAGCAATAATATTTATTTAATATTATTTGAATGGCATGCCGCGTTTAAATAAATGTGTATTATTTGGGCACATTCCCTATACCAACATACTATTCTCGAATTTGGGTTATTCAAATTGGCATTTTTCAATCTCTTGTCACTATGTTGAATGTATTCATGGATCCCTTGCTTTTCTTCTGTCGTATAACTTTTTGCACATTCATTACGGGGCTATTCATAAATTACGTCATTTCAAATTAGGGGGGGGGGGGGTCTGGACATCGGATGACGGTAGCATGAAGTAGGAGGAAATGGGGTCATTTGAAGCATGATTTTTGGATGATTATAGTGGGGGGGGGTATAAAAATCGATGACGTAATTTATGGACAGCCCCTACAGTATGCTTTTTTTTTGTTATTTTTCGGCATATGTATCCTGCCGTATACGCGGACGTTTGGACGTTCATTCTTTCAGTTACAATTTCTCTATAATTAATTTTGTCTTGACGGGACAAGGGGACTGAAGACGATGACGGCGTATTTAAATTTCTGGGCCAGTCTTCTTTCTCATCCTGAGGTCATGTTGTTAAGAACAGATTACTTAAATTAATTAGGGTTTCGCCGTCATCGTCTTCACAGTTGAGCCAAGATATTTGAGAGGACTATAGATTTAAAAGAATATATAAAAGTGTTTGCGTCGGGATTTACATTTCTGTAATTAATTGCTGTTATACGACCAAAGAAGTTTTCGATCGGATCCTCATTGACAAAACGAGGGTAAAAGTATTTGACTTTGTACGAGTATGTAGAAAATATAATATTTTTGACAATCCCAGGAAACTTTTTAATGTGGTTATCCACCCAAGCACGGAACGCGTACATGCCTTGGCTGGCCATTACGTATCGCCAGTTTGCTGTGAGTCTAAAAATGACATACTTTGCAATGTTCTTATATTAGCATTTAGCCAAAAATCCTTATGGCTTGATTGAAGTTTCTTTGACGGCACATAGTTTGCCTTTGCCTTGGCCTGGCGATCCATTGACGCTGTCAAAAAGCTCGCCAAAACACGAGACGACCGCAGCTGTCGTCTCTATCGTCTCTTGTGGACTGTTCACTCGTTTGTCTGAAAGAATAAATTGCTATCTACAATGATGCTAATAAAACTACATATGTAAACTACAAGTATTTTATAAGGTAAATGTACTGCTACAACTATACAGGGGTTAGATCTTTAAAACCCACCATACACCGGCTGCTTGTAGCTGTCCGACTGCTCCATGTGGTCCGTCTATGGGAGCCCAATACCATTGTGGCGAGTCTCCCCGCCACCACCATAACATATGTATCCGTAGTATATAGGTATAGGATAAGTTAGAGCCGACTGCGCTCGGCGCGTAAGATTAGTCTCATAGTAAACACCAACTAATGAACACGCATCTTTTAATTTATTTACCGTACCTTCTGATCCCATAGTAGTACCCAATTACATACATACTTACATACGGTAAAGATGAACACGCATCTTTTAATTTATTTACCGTACCTTCTGATCCCATAGTAGTACCCAATTACATACATACTTACATACGGTAAAGATGAACACGCATCTTTTAATTTATTTACCGTACCTTCTGATCCCATAGTAGTACCCAATTACTTTTAGCAAAGTCGAAAGCGCGGGAAGGTTTTCTAGTGGTGGCGGACACAAATCAAACAATCTTCCATGTCATGCACAATTATTATATTCATGGTATGGTATTATGATCACACAACGACTGTATTGTAAATTCGGAGTTGAAGATTAAAACATATTCTATTAATTTAATTTAGGACGACACAGGTATGACTTACAGCTATAGGCGGGATAAATGTAAAAAAGAGATTTAGTCTATGGTCACCCAGCTTTTTATAGAGAAGGAGCATAGACAAGAATGAAAAATGTATTTTTCTAACACTCCTCCTTATATGCTTCTGTAATAAAAAGCTCTGTGATATAACTACAGGTACATACATGTTAATAAAATAAAAAGGAAGAAGCAAAATTTCAAATGTGAATGAATGCACTAACATTCTATACATTTCAATTTTAAACCCTTTACAAAACATGTATGTTTTTCAATACACAGAGGCTTAGTAAATACGTCAGCAAGCACTATCTGTAGATAAATACACAACATTAATTATTATCCTGTATCGCAAATCAATATGCTAAGTTCTTTTATCATGGGAATATTCTAAGTCTAATAACAACTTATGAGCACTGTCATTAATATGTACATGATAACATCAAAATGTTTGTCAATTATTTCTGACAAGAAATTCTTAATAAAACAGATATCTTTACATACATGGCAATATACTCAAATTCACCAATTCATAACAGCCAGTATATCTGCGATCTGACAAGTCATCTGCCCAATCACTATCGGCATAAGCTACATTATCTAAATCATTATTTCTTTGAAAACAAAGACCATAATTTAGAGTTCCAGCTAAATATTTAAGAACTCGTTTAGCGACATGCCAATGACTCTGTAATAGGTGAGGGTGAGCCCTGGATATAGAGAAAATTATATTTTATATTTTTAAGACGGTTTCCGCAAACGGAAACGTGTTTCCATGAAGTGGTCCAGAACCCCCAAGATCTACCTACTTAAAAATTCACAAATGCTTACGGCTAACTACGGACAGAGATAGGGTCGTGGTTTCTACCCCTATGGAGTGAGAATAGATATCCAAATATTTAAAATAGGACGCCAGGATACTATACCCATCAAACGTATGACATATCCAAATGAAAATACAAATTTATTTACTTAATGCTTTTATTCACTTTGCACCACAATAAGGCCTGCTACGGCCTCTAGACTTAACATTTAAATTACGTACCGTAACTATTACTAATTAAATTTAACTTAAGTACATCTCAGGCATATTTGGGCCTGTAATACACACAAAATCCTACATAGGAATTACAGGTTGTATATTAATAATAGAATTTACCATGTAGAAAGTTCCCGTAAAAACAAAGTTCAGACTTAAATATGGCTTATCGTTTCCGGCAAAGGAACACAGTCACTAATGTAAATATAAGTTTTTAACTCACAGTTTTATCGAATAAACACTTCACCTCGAGTCCAAAAATTAAGTGGAGAAGACGGCTTCCCAACTAGCATGGTGCGCCATCACCCTAGATCTTCCAACAGCCATAAGGCCAAGAAGGGACCAAGGGCCAAGGGCCACGCCAAGGGGCAAAAAGGGACCCTAGAAACAAAGAGAATGTTCTAGGTTTTAGAGAGGTTATGTTATAACAAGTTATATTTTAAATTTAATTGGGACAAAGCGCGATTTAGCTTGAGGAAATAATGAGATTAAAAAATCCTTACCGGTTTCTAAGCCGAGTCCCTTATATTAGACACCAGCCGTGGCGACGTATGCCCACGCGGTGAAACAAGATGATGTTTCATCTTTGTCACGGAATCGCTGGAAATTCACACCAAAACACGACATTAGCTAAATTGCAATTGACAATAAACAACTTCGCCTTTCCTTCCGTATATTTAGAAAGCGTGAACAACTCACCAAGTTGGTTTGAAAGAGGTGAAAAAAGGTTATGCCGCCATTACAGACGCATATGAAGCTAAGTTAAGCATATTTTGGGTCAAGCTGGAACAAAATATATCAACGATTACAACATTGAACACCGAATTTAACAGAGTTTTAGGAAATACAATCTTTAAATAAAATACATACCCCATGAATTAATTACCGACATAATATCGAAATTACGTCTCACATCTTGTCACGTAATCTTCCAGTGATCAAGCGAAATGGAAATGGCAAAGCCACAGACAAAGTGGTGAATGGAAAACCTCCCATTCAATGACATCGCAACCGACCGGATCCAGCTCAAAGAAAACCTAAGTCATCAAAAATAAAAAGAATTACTAATTTCGAAAGCTAAAAATAAGGACATTATTTATAACTACGAATTGCAAAAAGATAAAAGAACACATACCAAATGTTTATTCATAAATACTCTTTATGTTTGACTGATTGTTTGTGCAAAACCACAGACAACACACCAACTGTCATTGACGGACGTCAATGTTTTTACTGCGACAATAAACAACACCGATTCAACCCGTTTTACCAAATTAAAGCTATTTATACGTAGTATAACCATGTTACAAGTGTATTTCAATTGTGAAATGTGTAAACCCTAAAGAAAACAAAGTATTTATGTCCCCGCGCAACGCAGGAACGAAAAATGGATGCGCTAGATGCGACGATTTATGGATGATAGTTGACCTACCATATCGGTAAGTTTTATCCTCTCAATATATCCAAAAGCGTATATGTGAAGATTAGAAACAACAAACGGGTCTCCGACCTTGACCTATCTACTCTAATACCCGTGTAGAACGTATATCAACCTCCAAATTCTTACCAAACAAACATCTACTTTTCTAACCTATAAAGTACCTATCTATAATAACATTCAGACGTTTATAACACTGGGTGACTACCCTAAAGTGTTACAACTCTAGTCGAAAACATTGCTGACTGTACTATACTAAATCAGCTGACTGCAAGCGTAAGATACATCCGAGTGGGTGCACAGTAGTAATAAGTACATAAGTGACACTAAAAGCTGTCTGGATTAAAATTACTCATCTTGTAAATACAGCTTATCAGATTCATCTAGCTTGCAATTTACTGGCAATGGAGTAGATACAGAGTTACAATTACTCATGCAAAATTTAGCCAAAATGCGCCTTATGAAGTATGACTGATCTAATACAGTGATATTATATGTTACAGTTACTTTGTACCTTAACCCCCTACTAACTAATCTACTTTAATAGAACTCAACCAGAATTGATTATAAATTAAGAAAAATAGATTAATTTGGCCATGTGATCGTCTAGTGAAATTAATACGTTGTGAACCTTAGTACCCATCGTCTTTTATGTGCAGACTGATTAGATTTGGATTTAATATATTTCCCCTAAAATACCCTATGTAATTGTAAATATTGCTACTATATTTCCATATTATAACACTATCGTATGAAAAATAAAATCATATGAAGAATAAATAATAAATTATATTTTTTTAGAATTTATCTCCTACCGAGCCCTACCGTGACCAGTTACCATGAACAGTAGTATAAGCCCTTGTTGTTTGTAATTATATTTTCCTTTTATATCCATTCGCTAACCTAGCTAGCTAAAGGAAAATATTTATATGTAAATGATGCAAATATTAATACGTACAAACATACTTTATCTACTGTCACGCCTCGGATGAAGACGGGTCTCTAAACTAAATAATACCTATTTTATTTTGTTTTGTTTTTAATAGATATTCCTAAGCACTATGTAATATTTACTTTTATCTGCGTTTCGGAACCTATTTTCAGACAAGAAGAAACGCCAAGAAACTCATCTGAATATTCTTACTATAAATGTATGGAATACTGAAGCAATCGTCTATTAAACATGATTTAATACCCTTAGATACCCCGATATAGAAAAGCTCAAATTGGCACTAGTGAACTGCTTCGCCTGTCACTAGCTCCCTATAACAAAATTATTTAGTATGTCCTCAAATAACTTTGTTCCCCTATCTCACCCAATATAATAATGTATTTCCTTTAAATCATATCTAATGTACGAACCTCAGTAACCCATCCATATGCTACTGAAACTAGACTTTAATTTTATTCTGTATTTTAAAACAGTTAACACTCTAATGATTTTAACACTGTGTGTAACCAAAATATATGTGAGAGAATAAATAATAATAAAGAAAGAAATAATAAATAACCCTAACACCCAAATAATGACTCTACCCTAACTCTACCCTAACTCTACCCCAACTCTACCCCAATGTCCCTGTTCTAATGTGTAAATCTAGAGGCGAACCTCTATCTTTACAGGGAGGAGTGTGTGTGAGAGGGACCCTAATTTAAGCTGTAAACGTTCGGCCGACAAAACCAAGGTATTGCAAACCCTAGTGTCTGTGTGATTGCCTCCCTCCGCAGTGTAGGCCGTAGCCAAGGGTACTGACGAATAAGGCGCCCTATTCCAAATATAAAATGTGAATATATAAATATATATAACAAGACCACGCTTCTTCAATTACCAACAGATTTCAGTGAGTAAAGATTACTCTTAATGATCCACACGTGAGATCCTCACATCCCTCTGTCAGACCTTGAAGAGAACGTAAGAGGTATAATCGTCACCTGTGTAGGTAAAAAGCTAAAAAGGTTGACGCCAGGCCCCTCTCGCGACCTGGACCTAACACTCTACTGGATTTCCGGAAAAGCCTGCTTATCACCGCTAGGTTAGGCGTTTCCGGTTGATTGACCGTGCAATCAGACACTAATCTGGCTCTAAAACACAAAAAAACACCAAAACACACGTAAAGGTGGCGACTGACTTGTAACATTTCGGTGTAATGTATCGTTCGCGGCGATCGTGTTACATTACAGTTACATTACAGCTACGCGGCGAACGCTCGCCCTGAGCGCTCTGTTCGTTTGTGCTCCATTCTGTTTCAAAATGTCGGATATGGAGGTCGCGTGTGCTTCACTTATTGTACTAAGTTATTGCTATCTAAAATACAAGAAGAAAAAAACGAAACGATATTGGATATCTAATTTGTACCAAAGAAGGAACTATGATACGAATATAATGAATATTCTTCGAAACCAAGAGTTTACTGGACAATACAGAAACTTTATTAGAATGTCGTCTACCGATTTCGACCGACTCATTAATTTAATTGGACCGTTAGTGGGCAAGCAAGATACAAGATTGAGAAAAGCTATATCTGTTACAGATAGGCTAGCAGTTACACTACGTTTTTACGCTTCTGGAGATTCTTTTACAAGCTTGCAATATCTTTTTAAAATTTCTAGACAGAGAATAGGCTTCATAGTAAAGGAAGTCAGTGAAGCAATAGTGAAAGTATTGAAGAATTGTATAAAGGTAAGCAAACCAACATGTGCTTTAGTTATTTTTTATTTAAAAATGTAATTTGAAAATAGGAAACCAAGACTTACACATTCTATATATCTAATCAATCAAGTCGCCAAATTCTCGCAAGAACCTGGCAGTTTCTTCACTGTTCTCCGGTATTTGAGGTGAAGGTGAGGAATAATTGCGTTGGGATGAAGTGAGGGTGTGAGTATCTGGACGTTGTAATCCAGCAGTATCTTGACTGCACTCCGACATTTGAGGTGAAGGTGACGAATAATTGCGGGCTGAAGTGAGGGTGTGAGTATCTGGGCGTTGTAATCCAGCACTATCTTGACTGCAATCCGACATTTGAGGTGAAGGTGTGGAATAATTGTATTGCTGCGAAGTTGTTGTTCTTGTAGAATGAGTTTGAATTGGTCCAGGTGTAGAAAAATAGCCTTGACGAGTCGAATAACCGTAACCATAGTTGCGTTCATATTGTCCCCGATCAGCATTGAATAAAATATTTGAAATATGGTGTTGTACGTAGTTTCTGGTCTGGTTAGAGTACGATCTCAATTTGTTTGCAATGAAAGCTCCGTAGCTGTCACACTCGTCCAAACTTTTCGAACTTTTCTCGCTTGACGTCTTTTTTAAAATGTCATATGTAGAAGCCATTATTTCCTCGGGATCCATGACTGCTTTTTTCTTTTTTTTAGCGACATGAATCGGTCGCTCGGTATGTGACCCGTTGTCCAAAACTGTATCCACGGTCGCACCACGTTGCTCGCTTTCTTCATCGGGGTTTAACTAAAAAATACATAAAAAAATATTATTATTGTTTGTTGCAGATGCCAACAACACCTGAGGAATGGCAAGGTTTAGTACAACAATATGACACATTATGGAATTTCCCCCATTGCCTGGGCTCTATGGATGGCAAACATGTAATAATACAATCACCGATGAATAGTGGAAGTGATTTTTATAATTATAAAAATTTCTTTAGCGTCGTATTATTTGCTGTAGTTGACGCTAAATACAACTTTGTATATGTAAATGCGGGATGTCAAGGAAGAATATCGGACGGCGGTGTATTTAACAACTCTGAACTTTGTCAAAGAATAAAAAATAAATCGTTAAATATTCCTGAACCCAACCCATTACCTTTGCGAACTCTAGACATCCCATACTATTTCATTAGTGACGAAGCTTTTGCCCTTTCAGAAAATGTAATGAAAGTTTACTCGGGATTCCATGCAAAAGGGTCTATAGAGAGAACATTTAATTACAGACTTAGCAGAGCGAGAAGAGTAGTGGAAAACGTATTTGGTATAGTTTCAGCAGTTTTTCGAGTGTTAAGAAAGCCTATGTTATTAGAACCAAACCACGCCTCTTCAGTAGTAATGGCAATAACGCATCTTCATAACTATCTCAGAAAAAGTGATGAATCCAGTGACATTTACACACCTTCAGGGACATTTGATCATGAAATAGAAGGAGTTGTTAGACCAGGAAATTGGAGAAACGACAGCGAACTTACAAGCCTTTTCGCTTTGGAGAGGCGACCGCGTAGAACAAGTACAACAGCGAAACAAATACGCCACGAAATTGCAGAATACTGTTCACGGGAGGGAGCTTTGAACTGGCAAGAAAGATATACTTAGAAAAACTTACCGTATCATTTGTATTTCGTGGTTTATTTCGGTCCAACACAAATAGTAATGGTTTAAATGCAAACCATGTACTAGTATAGATTTCGTCGGCACCTGAAAAATAAATAATATCATTAGGACACTTTAAAAATAAATACTATAAACAAGCGATTTGAGGCCTTTTTTTATTACCAGGGAGCGTACCTTTCATGCCGATGACATCAAATTGACGTCAGGTTGCATATAGGATGATACAATTTTTTCTGAAATTATCAATCATTCATCATGATACTTATGATGTATGTAACACATATGAATAAACGATTGATGATTAATGATTGATGACTACAATAAGACTAACTGGAATTATCCTACATATTTATATGCAACGTGACGTCAATTTGCTATCATCGGCACGAAAGGTACGCTCCCTGTTTATTACCTACCGCCCGTGGTTCGAATTTAAGTCTTGTCCTTTGCGGTAAGTGAGATTTGCCGCTACCCCGCGGCAAATCTCACTTACCGCCCTGGAGGGTGATTTTTGAGCAAGTGAGTGACTCGATATCACGTTTTTTTGTATGGAAAAAACGTGATATCGAATCACTCACTTGCTCAAAAATCGGGGCCCAGGCCCAGTGACGCGTAAAAAAACATTTTAAACTTACCTTTGCCCGTTCCAGTGCTGTTCTTTATTTTAGCCTTCTCTCTTCTTAGTGAGGCAAGTAAACTGGTAATTTTTTTCTTGGCCTCTTCAACCGTTATATTCATATCCTCGGATAATTCTACCCACGCATCGTTTTTTTTAAACTTATTGAAGTGATCTCCGTGCGTGGGGTCCCACAGTATTTCTTTATCTCTGTATTTGTCAATAAATAATAGAACTTTCTCTTTATCCCATTCCATATTTATTAAAATCCTGTTCCAAAAGCACAATCACGGAAGAAGTGCACTCGCGGCGACTTGCGAACCTGTACTGACTTGTAATGTAACACTCAAAGGGATTCGCGTAAAAACCGACAGCTGAGTGGAGCACGCGGTGCTCGCGTCGAGCGGCTCGGCTCGCTGCACTGACTGTTGTAATGCTCGGGTTGTAACACGTTACATTACACCGAAATGTTACAAGTCAGTCGCCACCTTAAGTATTTACACTGAACTAACAATTGAACAGTCTGACAAAAAGCAGCGTAGTAGCTACGTAAAGTCAAACATCCAATCGTTAAAATAACACCTTTGTTTTAACGTTTACGGGCGAGCCAGAGATCGTTACAATCCGACGGACAAAAATAGAATAATCAGTTCCCAGCTTGGCGTGGGGGTATTTATAACCATAAAAGACATTAACGAAACGCATTTGACGCGTTAGACGCACTTCGATATAAGATCTTTGTTATTTATTTCCTTTAAACTCGAGTACCAAACTTGAGTAGTTTTGGCAAAGAGATGTGATTCCCATAAGACAAGCAAAGTCAAAAGAAACCCCGTGCCTCGGAAATCTAGACAAAGTTACTCTCTAACAGATGGCGCCACTTCCTTGATATTTAACAATTCTAACGCACATCAATGTAAAAAAACACGGATCAAAGCACATGGCGATCCAAAATTAATAAAAATCATTTATGTCTATTAGGGCTTGCAATATCGGATGGTTTCCAATTCCGGAACTGATTTTCGATATTGTACTCCAATTCCGGAATTCCGGAATTAGGGTTTATCATATTTTTATTCGATTTTTTAGTAAAAAACAACAAAAAATGTGAAATTCTGATACTTAACGTTTATTAAGATAAGTATTGTTTAAGAGAAATTGAATTTGAAGTACGTTTTTTTTTCACCTCTTATTTTATCACCTTATTAAAATGGTACCACTTATTCACTTCTATTATAGGTACGGGGAACAAATTGGGGAAACTATAGTTGCTAGCAAACCATTCGATGCATAATTTTATAAATAATAGCTTCCTACTCTTCCTAACCTAGTATTCTCTCTGAATCGAAGATAAAACGTCCAAATATTTTTAAATTTCTAGTCTTAAAATTAGCTTATGTAGGATTCAGAATATTCTGTTTATTCTAAGCAAGTAGCAAACGGAAAAGTAAAATATACCTTTACTATAGGTAGTTCACTGAATGACTAAGAGGCACTTAATAACAACAAAAATCACCGGTATAGTGTAGTTTCTTAACAATTTTTAATAATAAACGTATTAAAACCTAAAAAAAGTACTTAAATCCAATTCCGGAATTTTCGATATTCAGTTGTATCAATTCCGGAATTGTAATATCGGAAAATTTGTCCGAGATTCCGGAATTTCGAAATTCCGGAATTCCGGAATGCAAGCCCTAATGTCTATATGTAAATATATAAGTTTTATTGATATTTTTATACATTTTCATCTTTAGTTTCAATACTGCGTCAACAGATGGCAGCATAACCTTCGCGACTACAAAATCACCGACAGTAATTCTCTATACACATTCCATTCTCTTTGGTTTCAGCGAATCACTTTTTCTGATTAATGGCCCACTATGAAACTTGACTCAGTTAAGTTTTTTGTTTGTTGATTCGGATTTCTCGTGAGAATGTTTTGCTTTTATTTAAAATTAATTTACTGAATGCATACATTATAGTTACTTACATGTATTTATTTTAATTAACATTTGTACATAATAAATGATGTTTTAAAGTTTATGAAAATATTTTCGATTGATCAGCTGGGTCAATCATTATTTATGTTGACTAGATCAGCTAGTGCGTCTAGTTACAACTTTCATACCAAGACAATCCTTAAACATCCTTTAAAGTTGAATTTCAAAGTTAGTCTTTAAAAATGAAAGCAGTTCATCAATACAGCCGTTGCTAAACACAAATGCTTAGAAAAATATATAAATCTTTGTTTTTCTTAGCATAAAGATAAGGCTCACATTATACTTTGTTTACAGCCATAACGAAATTATACAAATAATGCTAAGACATAATAATGATAATAGATTCATCTTTGGTTATCTTAACATAAACATAAGGCTCGCAATAAACTTTGCAGCCATTTTCATTTAAGACTATAAACTTTTACATTCTACATGACTTGCTTGCTTCAAGCCGTCGATGCTTTTTCTCAGTAAACATACTTTAATATTATTTCAAAACCAGCTGGTTGCTCCATATAGATGGTTCATCAAGATTACCGTTAAAAAAAACTGTTGTAACGTCTATACGAACCATAACGTAGCGCCGGCTGATTTGAAATACTAAGCAAAAGTCTGAGGGTTTAATGTCTTACAATTGGCATATTGATATCCAAACCAAAAATTTTACCCTACTTTTGACTGTAACCACAGGCAACAAAACGAGCTTTATATCAACAACAAGATTACCCGCAGTATCTAATTTTCTTTTAAAGACCCACTTATTTTTAACAACATTCTGATTCATAGGCCGGTCTACCAGTTCCCATACATTATTTTTAACCATCGAATCAAGTTCGATTCTCATGGCTGTAAGCCATTCATGTTTTTTCAGGGGAATTGATAGCCTCGGAGTATGTTTGTGGTTCTTCTTGATAACTATCAGTGACATATAGCGATAATAGTTCAAAATCATTAAACCTCTCTGGGAAAATACCTCTCGTTCTGCGAACGGGGCGAGACGTCGACGCATCGGCAGCAACCGGTGAAGTCGACTCTCCTCCTCGAAGTGATGGGTCTGGCAGCGAGGATGGAGTGTCTGAGTGCAGGTTCACATCACCCTCATCACCACCATCTTCATCGAGCGACAGGTACTGATCAGAGTGCGGAGACTGCGCATTGGGCGTTGCTTCCGCATCTGAAACATTTTTAGACCTTATGTTAGACTTATCACTAATATCACAGTTCTCATTAACACTAGTATCACAGTTATCACTAACTACATGATCATCATTTAAATCATTTTCATTATTCTGCAAAATATCACAAGATTTATTATTAAAATTGGTAAAATTCAATTGATCATGTACAATAAAATGCTCTCTATCCTGCCTCATAACTGGTGTCTTATCCATAAATTTATCCTCTAAGAAAGCTACACGTCGAGAGTAAATTACCCTGTGAGGATTACTGGGATCAATTAATCTATAGCCTTTACATGTTTCACCATAACCAACAAATATATATTGTTTAGCCTTAGCGTCAAGTTTACGCCTTTTCTGATGTGGTACATGGGAATATGCTATGCAGCCAAAGACGCGCAAATGACTCAGATCAATTTTGGACCCAGTCCACTCATATTCAGGAATTTTATTTGATAATGATCTACTAGGGGATCTATTTTTTAAATAAATTGCTGTCATCACAGCTTCACCCCAGTAACGATCATCCAAACCACTTTCCAGCAACATAGCTCTAGCTTTTGAAAGAATTGTTAAATTTAAGCAGCGTTGGCACTCTGTGGTCCCTGCCTAGGGTGAAGGGACGCTGAGTGACCTAATTCGGGAATGTGCTGCTCTTGCAACTTAAGTCTATAAAGCCCATTATACTTATTAGCAGATAAGAAACAGTTGCCTGTGATTTTACATAAATTTTCTTTATAAATCATACAGGAATTTTTATCAAAAACTACAATGCAATCTTTTTCAGTAATTTGATTAACTGATAATAAATTACTTGCCAGCTGTGGCACAAAAATGACATTATCTATACAAGATTTCTTATTAAGAGGAACTTTACCTATAAGCTCACTGCTAAGCTGTTCTCCGTTAGCAATAGATATCAAACATTTCTTCTTTTTTGTTTCATGAAGGAGTTCTTGATTTCCCGCTAGGTGGACCGTTGCGCCACTATCAACGATGAAGTCTTCCGAGATGCAAGCGGAGTAGGCCGCAGCATACAGAGTGTGATCTTCCTTATTTGCCTTCCCTTCCTCACGCTTCCTCTTAAAACATCTGCGGGCGACATGTCCATTACGCTTGCAGTATGAGCACAAAAGCTTGGTGTTCTTCTTCTTAATCATATATGCTGTCGAAGTGTCATTGTTGTTCTGAATGTGGCTTTTTCGATGATCTTCTTGTAACAGTCGAGTACGGACGATCTCACTAGTAAGTGTGTTTGTTAATCCAGCAGTTTCTAAACCAGATACTAAAACATTGTATTCTTCGGGCAATCCGGAGAGCAATATTTCGGCTACTTCGCCGTCTTCAATAGTCTTCCCTATATCAGAAAGTTGGGCGACGAGCTTCATCACACCTTCTATATACTCAGACATGCAGGAGAAATTGTGGTACTCAACTCTATGCAATTGTCTTAGTAGGAGTACTTTCCTGTAAAGTCCTTTGTCTTCGAAGGCGTCAGCGAGCTTTTTCCACGCGTCCTTAGAAGTGATACAGTCTCTTACTAACTGATATAAGCTGGGTTGTACTGAGAGGCAGATGCGCGCCAGCGCTCTCGCGTCCTTGCCGCCGTCCGTATCAGTACCATCGACGCAGCCCCACAAGTTTTCCAACGTTAACATCATCTTGATGGCAAATTTCCAGGATAAATAGTTATCCAGGCCGTTCAGCTTTTCAATTGAAGTAGTATGAGTAGCAAAATGATTTGACTGTGATTCCGCCATTTTGAGGTTATATCACCATGTGATCGTGTAAGTCGACAACACTCAAGTTTTATTCTACACGAATACACACAGATCCTGTTATTCAATTTTCTAAAAACCCTTCCTGGGATAAAACAGTAACCTGTACAGTCTGGACCACTAACCTTTTAGCAAAGTCGAAAGCGCAGGAAGGTTTTCTAGTGGTGGCGGACACAAATCAAACAATCTTCCATGTCATGCACAATTATTATATTCATGGTATGGTATTATGATCACACAACGACTGTATTGTAAATTCGGAGTTGAAAATTAAAACATATTCTATTAATTTAATTTAGGACGACACAGGTATGACTTACAGCTATAGGCGGGATAAATGTAAAAAAGAGATTTAGTCTATGGTCACCCAGCTTTTTATAGAGAAGGAGCATAGACAAGAATGAAAAATGTATTTTTCTAACAATTACATACATACTTACATACGGTAAAGTGGTGACCCCAACGTACGGCGACAAAACTTTAGCAATTGATCTCGGCTTACGTCGTACATTTATTTGGAAATTTATATTAGCAGACGTCCAAAGATCAATCATAAATGCCGACTTTCTAGTAGCTAACAAATTATTAGTAGATTTACATGGTAAGAAACTAATAGATAAAATTGACATGTACATATGCCATACGATAAATAAATAATAGATAAAATTACTCTACTATCACGAGCTGCTAGCATCTCAAAGGATTTCGAGCCAACAACTATTCGGTCGTTTGACGTCAATAATGAATATCACAAATTATTAGAGAAATTCCCTGACATCACTAAAAAAGAGAATTTCAAATTAAATCCGAAACATGAGGTCCAACATCACATTTATACAAATGGTCCTCCAGTTTACGAAAAAGCACGCCCACTTAATCCAAAAAAATACAAATTAGCCAAAGCGGAATTCGAAAGAATGACGCAATTAGGCATTTGTAGACCATCTAATAGTCCTTGGGCAAATGCACTTGTGTGTGTCGATAAAAAGGACGGAAAGGAAACAAGACCTTGCGGTGATTATCGTAGGTTAAACGCACAAAGAATTCCTGACCGTTATCCATTACCAAGACTTTTAGACTTCACATACACACTTAAAGGTAAAACAATATTTTCCAAAATCGATGTGCGCAAAGCCTACCATAATATACCCATGGCACCAGAGGATATTCCAAAAACAGCTGTAATCACGCCTTTTGGATTATTCGAGTATACTAGGATGAATTTTGGCTTACGTAACGCAGCGCAGGATTTCCAGAGGTTAATCAACACTGTACTCAAAAACCTCGATTTTGCATTCGCATACTTAGACGACATAATTATTAGCTCCGAGTCAAAAGAACAACACATTAAACACTTAGAGTTAGTCCTAGAACGACTCAACGACTACGGACTTACCATAAACACAAATAAAAGCGAATTTGGAAAATCAGAATTAATGTTTCTCGGCTATCATATTAATAAGGAAGGTATCAAACCAAGTGAAGATAAAACGCAACTCATTTCAAACTTTCCGCTACCAAAAACAGTCGAGGAACTCCGGCGATTTCTAGGAATGATGAATTTCTATAGGCAAAGCATTCCAAAATTGAAATTCAAGCACCATTAAACGCGTACTTACATAATGCTAGAAAGAATGACAAAACTAAAATTACGTGGTCTAAAAGTGCATTAGAAGCGTTCAGCCAATGTAAGAAAAGCATTAATGAAGCTTTAGTTTTGTCACATCCCGAAGTGTCGGCACCCCTAATTCTAATGACTGACGCTTCCGGAAACTGCGTAGGCGGCGCCTTACATCAACAGATAGGTGATAAATTAGAACCTCTAGCTTTCTTTTCGAAAAAACCTAACGAAACCCAATGTAGGTACAGTACTTTCGACAGAGAGTTATTAGCTATTTACATGGCCATAAGGCATTTTCGTCACATGGTAGAAGACAAAGAATTAACTGTATTAACAGACCACAAACCATTAACGTTCGCACTTACAAAAAAGGTCTCACCTTCAGATTCACCTAGACAATTAGACTTTATATCTCAATTTTGTGACAAAATCCAATACATCGAAGGCGATAAAAACACAGTGGCCGACGACGCCTTATCGAGGATAAATGAAATATCAATACCTAGTTTAATCGATTATAAATCGTTAGCCGAAGCACAAGAAAACGACGCTGAGTTACAGAATCTGAAAACCCAAAATAATCTACAATTTAAATTAATCACAATGCCAGAATCCGGGATAAAAATAACTTGCGAAACATCAACTGATAACATCCGACCTTACCTACCATTACGTTTCAGAGAACTTGCAATTAAAACAATTCACAACGTGAGTCACCCCGGCATCTCTGCTACAAGGCATGCGGTTAAAAATAGATATTTCTGGCCGAGCATGAACACAGATATCAAAAATATTGTAAAATGTTGTATTCCGTGTCAGAAGTCAAAAATTCAGAGACATACCATCACACCAATAGGCGAGTTCGACAACGCTTCACGTTTCGAACATGTGCATATTAACATTATAGGTCCGTTGCCACTCTCTAACGATTTCAGATATTGCGTCACAATTATAGATAGGGTAACAAAATGGCCGGAAGTGATTCCCACAAAGGATATAACAGCCGAAACGGTTGCTAAGGTGTTCGTAGAACACTTGATAGCTCTCGTTTCGGTTGCCCCAAGCGAATCACTTCAGACCAAGGCCGACAATTCGAGTCCGATTTATTTACGCAATTATTAAAAAGACTCGGCATCGAACGTGTTCGTACAACAGCGTACAATCCGAAAGCGAACGGCATGATCGAGAGATTTCATAGGACATTAAAGACCGCCATTACCGCCAAATGTAAAGATGATACACAATGGTCACAGGAACTACCTGTAATCTTACTAGGTTTACGCTCAGCCATAAAGGAAGACCTAGGTTTTAGCCCATCTCTATTCTTATACGGCACAAACCTTAGATTACCAGGATATTTATTCACCAAACATAAATACTAACGAATACGTAAATAATCTCGCGCACATCCTCTCATCCGTTCCGAGTATTGCGAACGCTAGTGGTTCTCACAACAAAAACAACATCTTCATACACAAGGACTTAAACTCTTGTACACATGTATTTCTGCGTAATGAAGCTCGAAAGTCCTTAGTACCTGCGTACGAAGGGCCATTTCAAGTTTTATCTCGACATCCAAAGTTCTTTCTTATCTCAGTCAACAATAAACATGTCACTGTGTCCTGTGCCACTTGACCGCCTCAAGCCGGCTTATCTTTTAATGACTGACGATATGACGGTTACAAGCCCCATTCAACGAAGTGAAACAGTAGCCGCATCTCCGGGTGTCATAACAACACCAACACCGACACCGCAGTGTAATGACACTAATGACACCACTTCAACCGAACCACCGGTGAGAACAAGATCCGGTCGCACGGTAAAGAAGACCGTGCGATTCGACATTTAGCATTCCACTCACAGTCTACACCAGTACATATTCGGACGTCGAGGTGTATACATCCACTCTCAACCAAACATGGGGAACCCACCAAACAAAACAATGATCGTAGCCCAGAATGGTGTCGCTTCGGACACCAAGCTGAGGACATCAGAGAAGGAGGACACATCAGGAGACAACACAAACTTTAAGATGTCTCTCGCAGCCGTGGTGCTGGTCAGCGCCTTAATAACGCTAGCCACCCTATACATTGGCGTAACATGCGTGATACAGTAACGAGGTTCTAGTGTGTATGCGTGTTACAGTTTCGGCTCGCGACGTCGCCGGAACGCTGTCACCGAGCGTACTCATTTTGCGAGCTGTAACTGTAACCAAACAGATACAGTACGAGGTTCTAGTGAGTACGCATGTTACAGTTTCGGCTCGCGACGTCGCCGGAACGCTTTCACCGAGCGTACTCATTTTGCGAGCTGTAACTGTAACCAAACAGATACAGTACGAGGTTCTAGTGTGTACGGGAAGGCCACTGACAAGCCGGATCTAATCCGCAGTTTTGGTTGGTAACTCGACGATGAAGTATTTCTCGCTTGTGCAGCATACATACTAGATGGCCTACATGCCTACTCGATGATCATAAACGGCCACGATGATGGGGGATTCATAGAATGTATCGGGAAAGAAGATCCATAGAATACTTAGTATACTACATAAGTACATTGTTTTCCCTGTAGGCATCTATCAGCAAAATACATTTATCTTCTGACCATTCACTCATGACGAAGAAATACTCGAATAATATAGTTGGTTCGCAGCGGCTAGCCACAACCGATCTTGACGTCCTCGAGCGCACTGCGAGCGCCCTTTGTAGCCACGTCAAATTAAGCCGAATTTGGGCAATCTGCGGAAATAATTCATGTAGTTTTGAAAATTGGTACTAGGCATACCTTGTGGTGTCCAGATAAACATACTAAAAGTCCCCGAGGGTAGGGGGTGTGCTGAGGGTGTAGGGGGGGGGAAATATTTTCATATTTGCTCATATCTCGAATATCTGTACGAATAGCATTATAATTACTTCCGACAAAAGTTTTATCATTAAATTTCCTACAAATTTGGTTATGTTCATTTTTACTCTGCGATCAATACTTTAGGAGGTACAGGCTGTTAAAGTTAAATAAGAGATAAAAAATTGACGGTTTAAGAAAACGTCGTTTTTTTCGTAATTGTTCATCATAAATAAAAATTTTAGTTTAGAATAAGCAAGCTAAGTGACCTGCTGATAAAATATAAAAAAACCGGCCAAGAGCATGTCGGGCTATGCTCAGTGTAGGGTTCCGTAGTTACCCGTCCGTCAAAATAGACTATTTGCAAAAACTCAAAAACTGCTAAACCGATTAGGTTCGCTATATTTTTCTTTGAAAGTCTTTACTAAGCTTTACTTTCACGATTTTCTTCATATTTTTTGGACCTATGGTTCAAAAGTTACGGGAACTAAAGTGGAAAACACAACTTTTTTTCTTTCAGATCGATTATTTCCGAAAATATTAAGTTGATCAAAACATGGTCCTTAAAGACCCCTATTTATTTTAAAAGACCTCTCCAACGACACCCCACACTATAGGGTTGACGCGAAAAAAATTTCATCCCCACTTTAATGTAGGGGAGCCACGCTAAAAAAATATTTTTTCTATATTTATATTTTACGACTTTGTCAGCGTAACTGATTTATATATTCGTGTCAAATTTAATCATAAAAAGTAGAACAAATCTTTTTTTATGGTGGCTGTCCTACATTAAAGTAGGGATGAAATTTTTTTTCGCCTCCACCCTATAGTGTGGGGTGTCGTTGGATAGGTCTTTTAAAATGAATAAGGGTCTTCAAAAACCATTGTATGATCAAGTTAATATTCCACTAACTTTTGAACCATCGGCCCAAAAAATATGAAAAAAATCGTGAAAACATAGCTTAGTAAAGACTTTCAAGGAAAAATATAGCGAACCTAATCGGTATAGCTGTTTTTGAGTTTTGGCAAATAGTCTATTTTGACAGACGGGTAACTACGGAACCCTACACTGAGCATGGCCCGACATGCTCATGGCCTGTTTTTTTATATTTTATCAGCAGGCCACTTAGCTTGCTTACTTTAAACTAAAATTTTTATTTATGATGAACAATTACAAAAAAACGACGTTTTCTTAAATCGTCTACTTTTTATCTGTTATTTAACTTTAACAGCCTGTAGCTCCTAAAGTATTGATTGTAGAGTAAAAATAAACATAACCAAATTTGTAGTAAATTTTATGTTAAAACTTTTGTCCGAAGTAATTATAATGCTATTCGTACAGATATTCGAGATATGAGCAAAAATGTAAAAAAGAGGTACCTTCAACCCCCCCACACCCCCTACCCTCGAGGACTTTTTATCTGGACACCACAAGGTATACCTGTACCAATTTTCAAAACTACACGAATTACAATCGTCAGATCGCTGCGAGTCGCTCGTGTAGCGTTCGTTGCACGCTCGCGAACCACGTACACACTATGTTTTTTGGTAACAGTCACAGTTACAGTAACGTGCAACGTTACGGGTTCAGAAATGAGTACTTTGTAAACGTCGGCTCGCTGCGAGCCGCTCGCAGCAGGTTTGCGAACCACGTACACACTATGTTTTTGGTAACAGTAACGGTTACAGTTACGTGCAACGTTACGGGTTCAGAAATGAGTACGTTGTAAACGTCGGATCGCTGCGAGCCGCTCGCGTACCGCTCGCAGCAGGTTCGCGAACCACGTACACACTATGTTTTTGGTAACAGTAACGGTTACAGTTACGTGCAACGTTACGGGTTCAGAAATGAGTACGTTGTAAACGTCGGCTCTCTGCGAGCCGCTCGCGTACCGCTCGCAGCAGGTTTGCGAACCACGTACACACTATGTTTTTTGGTTACAGTACATGCAACGGTTACGGTTACAGCTCGCTAATGAGTACCCGGCTTATAGAGAAAAGCATAAGAAAAAGGACCGCAGCCGCCGTGCAAACCGGCGCTATTGGAGCGCCGTCGCCGAAACAACAAACAATCAACCATGTGATAGTGTAAATACTCAGTGCAAATCTAAAATAGTGAAATAAAGTGCGGGCCGGATTTTTAGGTGGAGTTTTTTCTAAGGGCGGAGGACTGTGGCGAGTCTCCCCGCCACCACCATAACATATGTATCCGTAGTATATAGGTATATGATAAGTTAGAGCCGACTGCGCTCGGCGCGTAAGATTAGTCTGATAGTAAACACCAACTAATGAACACGCATCTTTTAATATATTTACCGTACCTTCTGATGCCATAGTAGTACCCAATTACATACATACTTACATACGGTAAACCATTGAAAACTAAATATGTCCAACTGCTGAGCACAGTCTCCTCCAGTGTGTAACAGGACATTAGATTATAGTTCTCAAGCTAGCCAAAATACAGACAAATTAGCAAGCTAAATAATTGTCCACATAAGTACCTGGCATGCCCATGAGTATAACTGGTACTTGCACTGCAGTATCATCTGTACACATTGTATTCTGAAATATACACAAAAATAAGATAATGAAATAATTCTTATTCGTTGTGCGACAAAAATACCACGAGTGTAATATGCAGAGGTTATTTATTATTTTAAGCGTAAATTAAAATACCACACTGATAAAATCATTTTCACTTCTCATGCTCAAAAAGTGCACCTTTATGTCGTGCGTAGACGACATAAAATCGCATTTTATGCTCTAGAGCATAAATTAAAATCATCTATTACGACCCTTATTGACTTAGCAATAAAGTCCAAATTCTGCCATACAAACTGCCAGCCCTGCCGGCGCGCCCCCGACCGGCGCTCTCCCGATCGGCGTGCCCCGCGCCTCCGACCGGCCCATTCGGCCCAAGAACAATTTTCTTTAGTCTTGAATAAATACGTTAAAATAACCTAAAATATTTGATTTTTTGTATATTTTCCTCGCAATCGAAGTGAAAAGCAGAGTGTACAACAAGGGCATAAATATCCATTTTTACCCTCGTCTACTATTTTGGTCTTCGCTTTGCTCAGACCAAAAAATTGCCTCGGGTAAAAATGGGTCACTTTATGCCCTTGTTGTACAATCTACTATTGCTAGATAATAACAAACATAATAATATATTTAGCAAAAAATACCATGACATAAATAGTGTTACGTACTAATAATTTGAATACAAACTTACCTTCAGAATAGAGAGTTCCTTTTCTGTGAAAACGCAGGGGTAAGAATAACGAATTCTTGACCCTTGGCTAAACTGAGTTTCGTCGAAATGTTTCTGACAAACACGTTTAGTCATTAGCTGACCCTTTGACAGTCCAAGTAAAGATGGATTAACTGGAACCAGTACAATTAGCCTAGTAAAGATCCTTAAAGTTTACCTTTTCTTTTTGATATTTTCATATAGCCGCAACCCCTCGTAAATAATATATATCACGGTACTGTAATCAATCAATCAAATTCTTTATTTCAGGCAAAAATATACCCATACATAATCAGTTAATCACATAAAATACCAATATCATATTAAAATTAAAAATACATGTCAACAAGAAATACATTAAAATACATTACATTAATATTAAAATCACAAATAACTACATTATACTTACATTAAATTGTATACCATGCCTTTAGATCCCATATGTAATACTGAAACAACAAATATAGTAATTTAACGTTATTGTTTCGCTCTATAGTTCTTTTTTTTTAGCTTAGAAATAAGGAAAACAATCTTGATGTGTCTTTTAATTGAAAAACACATTTTAAAAATAAGTTACGGCAAATATGTAACAATTATGAATCTAATACGATCATTTATATTCTTCTGCTTTCATAAGTAATAGTTAGTGATTATAAAAAGCGTGTTTCAATTAAAAGACATGTCAAGATCGCTTACCTTCTATCAAGTTCTTTCTAATGCTAAAAAAAACGAACTATAAAACTCGTTCGTTATTTCTGAGTTTTAACATCAGACCTACTTTGGTTACGAACATAATTAAATAGATTTACATCATTTTGTTTGCCAGCCGGTTGTTTACTAAACAAAACACATGTGATTTTGAAAATTTATTACTTTTTTCTTTATTACGAGCATTGGCAACACGGTCATCAGCTCAAACAAAATCACAAAAATACATTACAAATGATCACAAACTAGAAACTTTAACTACTTAAAAATGCACAAACAAATTAAAAAACTATTGAAAACAACAAAAAATAATCACACTCTTTTAAGCCTATAACAGGCCGAAAGTATTTTTATGCGAAATCAAATATTACTTTATATAAAGAAAAATGTCTTAAAAGCTTCCCGAACGGCAGTTGGAATTTTCTTATCTTTTTAAATATCAATACATGTACAAATAAACAACAATCTCTGTAAATTAAAATACGGGCAATTAAAAAATAAATGGTTCAGATTACAATCTTCAGCAGGACAGAAGTTACAAGTTACAAACAGAATTACTCGACAATTTTAGCCTATAAAAATTAGTTGGGAAATGGCAATGGCCAAGACGCAGCCTGCACAAACTTTAAATAAACTCTCTGCCTGAGTAGACATTACCTTTTTCGAACCAGGCATAAGTTGAAGGGGCAGGCAATGGCTGGCTGAATCTCAGTCAGGCAATGGCTGGCTGTATCTCAGTCAGCCATTTCCCTTTAATATTTCTGGAACTGATTAAATATGCACACCACCGCTTACAATTTATGAATGCTGATGCCAGTGTTGCCAGGCCCAATATGAAAAACCCAGTAGATATATGTAGTAAAAAACAGAAGATTTGAAATAAAAACAGTACACAAAATTTTCTATTGATCCACTATGTGTTACTTTTATTCTGATGTTTCTCACTGGGTATTCAAATGTTGGGAAATTAAAGATCGTACATTTTGATATTCGCGATCACATTGATACTGTTTGCAGCGATATGTTGCGTTTGCACTTAAGTTATGATGGTCTTTTAAATGTGTACAAAAATCTTTGTAATCTTCAACAGAAGCGAGACATTTGAAACAAACAAACATTTTGGTTAAATTTAGCAAACAAATCACTTATTCCAAGTCGGAGATAAAAGAAAGCTTTTTGTCTGATTTTGTGTCAATGTTATAAAAATATTTTTGCAGAAATAGCCAAATGTGAACGGTTTCTGTGGGATATTCTGCGTCCAGGCAGTGAAAAGTTTTGAAGCATACGTCCAGCGCTTTCATGAACGAGTCTATTTTACAAAGGATGTTATCATACGCAACATAAAAGTCCTTTAGGGCATCGATGGTTGGTCAGACAGCAATGATGGGTTGGCACCGTAGACCCTTAGCACTTTGGGCTTTTCGCCGATAGTCTAGCTGGGTGAGGACTTCGCTTTGGTTCTGGAAATTAGAATGAATTGTTTACTTTTAACCGTATTTTTTTATAATTCCTAGTCAGTGTTAACACTGAGCATTTGTTATTGCTTTGGTATTGCAATTATATTTATTTAAAGGGGTCAAGAAGTGTAAGGTCAGGGAGGGTAAGAGGAACACAACTGGAAAGAAAGTAACTTCAACATATGAGGCCGATTTTCGGGTTCAATCGCGATGCTGTAGACATATGCGTTTGATTTAATTGCGCGATAGAGATGTATCTTCAGTGTCAATGTCATGATTACCAGGAAAGGGTTTCATTTAGTGATGTACCGACTATTGATTTGGCCGACTAGCCGACTAATCGGCGCTCGAATGGCCGATTAGTCGGCCAGATCATTAGTTTCGTATAAGTTCTGGTGAAAACAATAGTTTTGCTCCTTTGATTGCGCTATTCATCATATTAGCTTGGCTAAAAGGTGTTCTCTACAGGTTCAAAGACCTATCACATGAATCCTCGTTCAAATTATGTCTTTCTTTTATTTTGTGATCCTGAGCAAACCGTCAGTACAGCTTGAAGGAGGTATTTCCAAGGCTCTATTTCTCGTACGTAGTCGCCAGTTAAGAACCTATCACCTGTGGTTAGCGTCTTTACGAGCAACGTGCCCTGTCAAAATTTTGCAATAACATTAATATAACACTTTAAACTCTCGCGTTTTGTACACATATTTAATTATACAAACGGGGACGGGTACAAAATATCGTCTACTTGGGGACCAGTGATCCAAATGTTGAAACCAGCGGATATATCTTCGGACCAGTGTACGGATACTGTGAGTGTTGCGTGTCGTGCCGTGGACAATAAACATTAAACTTTAACGGGTAGCTGCAATTTCTTTGTCTACCCCAAACATTTTTATAAACTAATTTCGGGTAGTTTAGTGGTGTTTTATTAATATCTCTGTTGACATTTGTTGGGACGTCAGTCTTTCCGTGACCACAGCTGGTGCAACTCAGCTGAAACGTCGGAATTAAAGGTAAAAACAATGAAATTGTAGGGACATGGCGGTGACGCAATTTAGAGTCAGCATTTTCGGTATACAGTTCGAAGGAGCATTTAGCCCAGTTAGTCGCTCAGCGCAAGGCATACAGTGCGCACATACCTACTTAATTAACTAGTTCGATATCGCGGCGCCGCCTGGTCCTTGTCCCGACCTTGTGTAAAACCTATTTAGTAACCTTCTGAGATAATTAATTGGAGTTAGAATAAATCGGTGTTGTAAAGTAACCTTAGTTTACCTCATCTCCCCATAGGGTACCCCAATACCTAAAGTGGTGACTCCGCGTTCGTTTTTGGACTTTAAATTTCGTGTTTAGCGTTGGACATTAGTATTCGGGCAGACCAGGCGGCCGTGAAGTGCCGCGCAAAGACAATTTCGTGAGTGTTGAGTCGTTCTGTGAGAGTCTAATTTCAATTAAATAGACAATAGTTGCGTTATAAAATCGGCGGGAAATGCCGGACGGCAGTTCCGCACTAGGGGTGCCAGTACAGCAACCTAGGGCCGGGCTTTCGGTACCCAGGAGCGCCGGGGCGACGGAACCAAAGGGCGTCGAGACTTCGGAGCCAAAGAGCGACAGTACCACGGAACAGAAAACAGCGGTAACCATGGAGAGCGACCTTGCGGCCATCACCGTTTCGTCGAGAATAGAACCATTCTGGAGAGATATGCCCAAGCTTTGGTTTACGCAGTTGGAGGCAATATTAGCACCGCAGAAACTAGGACAGGAGGCAAAGTTTGACCTGGTAGTTAGCAAGTTGGGCAAGGAAGAGCTGAGCACCGTGGGCGATTTATTGGACAACGCCACGGGGAGGAGTTACGAGACCCTCAAGACCCGGCTCATTTCGGCTTTCCAGGAGAGCGCGGACCGCCAGTTTAACAGGTTGGTCAAAGAAATGGAGCTTGGGGAGCAGAAGCCTTCGCAGTTATACAGGAGAATGGCCGAGGCGGCCAGGAATGCCGATGTTTCGGACGACACGGTGAAGAGGCTGTGGTTGCAGAGATTGCCAATAGCGACGAGGGCGATCCTTACGGCAGTCGGAGAAGAAACAAAATTAGAGGATCTGGTGTCCATGGCGGACAAGATAGTAGAGTCCATGGGCTCAGGGGCGGTCGCGACTGTAGCAGCCCCGGCAGCCCAAACAACCGCGTCGTTGAACGCAGTAACAAGCGATTTAATTGGGGAATTTAGAAAGATGGCCTTGGAGCTGAACCAGCTCAGAGGAGAGGTGAGTGAGCTCCGGTCGAGACCGCGGGAACGAGACTTCAGGCAAAGTAGGAGCCGATCACGTTCAAGGTCGACCGTCCTGAGAAGAAAACCGGACTGGCTGTGTAGATATCATTTTAAGTTCAGAGAAAACGCGCGCGGATGCATCCAGCCGTGCGCCTGGGGGAGGCAGCAGCAGTCAGCAGGCGTGGCGCCGCCGACAGCGTACGCTTGGCAGCCACCGCAGGGAAACTAGATGCGGTGCACCCTGAGGCGGCTGGTGGGTGCGTGGAGCCGAGGACGGAAAGCCACCGCTTGTGCGTTGTAGACTTCAATAGTGGCATGACTTTTTAGTGGACACTGGTGCAGACGTGTCCATAGTACCGGTTAACCGAATTAGTGCCACAGAGCGTCGCGAGTGTAACAATTATAAACTGTACGCGGCTAACAACACGGAAATAAAAACTTACGGAGCGGTATCATTAGAGCTCAATTTAGGACTGCGTAGAGCTTTTCGGTGGACATTTATAGTGTGCGACGTGACTCGACCAATTCTCGGTGCGGATTTCTTAAAGACTCATAAGTTAATGGTAGATTTAGATTGCAAAATTTTAGTGGATAAAGTGACAAATTTAAGATGTATTGGATCCATCGTACATTGCGAGCACGCGTCCATAAAATGTATTCGGGATGATAACCCATACCGTGACATCCTAATACGTTTCGCGGACATAATAAAACCTGTATCGTTTAAAGAGCCTGCTAAACACAGTGTAAAGCACTATATAGAGACTTCAGGACCTCCGGTATATGCGCGTGCTAGGCCGTTGCCG
Organism: Cydia splendana; assembly: GCF_910591565.1. NCBI lineage: Eukaryota > Metazoa > Arthropoda > Insecta > Lepidoptera > Tortricidae > Cydia > Cydia splendana. The sequence goes on from NC_085970.1 coordinate 4,949,936, forward strand.
CGAGATAGGTACGAGCAGGCAAAGCAGGAATTTCGTAATATGCAAGATTTAGGTATTTGCAGGCCGAGTAAGAGTCCCTGGGCCAGCCCGCTACACGTAGTTCCGAAGAAGGACGGACAGATCAGACCGTGCGGAGACTACAGGAGGCTGAATGCTGTCACGAAGCCGGATACCCGATACCCAGGTTGCAAGACTTCACATACGGATTGTCAGGTAAGTCACTATTTTCCACCCTAGATATCAATCGCGCTTATCATGCCATCGAAGTCGCGCCGGAAGACATCGAAAAAACAGCGATCATCACACCTTTTGGGTTGTTTGAGTTCCCTAGATTATGTTTCGGTTTGCGTAATGCAGCGCAGACATTTCAGCGTTTCATGAACGCTGAGCTACAAGACATAGAGACCATTACTGATGAGCAAGGCGCGAGTTCATCCTTATTTTGTTATATAGATGACGTAATAGTAGCCTCGGAGAACGAGAGCGTACACAGGGAACATCTTAGCAAATTATTTGAAAGATTTGACAGAAAGTTTGCCAATTTGGAATGTCGCAAGTAGATTTTCTAGGTTATACGGTGTCAGCAGACGGACTGCGACCACGCGACGATAAAGTTAAGGCTATTATAGACTATCCGAGACCCGAGACCGTTGAACAACTCAGACGTTTCTTAGGGATGGTTAATTTTTATAGAGCACATTTAGGCAAAGCAGCGGATGTGCAGAGTCATTTAAATAAGTTTTTGCATAATTCAAAGAAAAAGGATCAGTCTAAAATTGAGTGGGACAGTGCAGCAGAGACCGCGTTTGAGCAGTGTAAGGAGAGCCTAAAAAGCGCCGTTACATTGTCATTTCCGGTTTCAGACGTCCCTCTAGCGCTTATGACAGATGCATCAGGAACCTCCGCAGGGAGCGTTTTACAACAGAGAGTAGGTAATATTTGGAGACCTCTAGGTTATTTCTCAAAAGCGTTGTCAGAAGCACAAAAGAAGTATAGTACATATGACAGAGAGTTGACCGCAATTTACATGTCTATAGCATATTTCAGAAATATGGTAGAGGGCAGGAGATTGATAGTGTATACGGACCATAAGCCTCTTACAGTAGCGTTAACAAAAGTAGGTTCAGCAAAAGAGACGCCACGTCGAGCGAGACAGCTAATGTACATCAGCGAATTTACGAGCGAGATAGAACACATTAGCGGTTCGCAGAATATAGTTGCTGACGCGCTTTCACGTGTAGAAACAATAGCTTGCCCTGTAGTCATCGATTTCGAAGAAGTTGCGCAAGCACAGGAAACCGATAAGCAGTTCGCGGACTTGTTTACAGCAAACCGGGCGAAATATAAATTGTTAGGTATGCCAAACTCGGATACGAAGGTATATTGCGAAATATCAGGTGAGAATGCTCGACCGTATTTACCGGAAAAATTCAGGAAGATAGCGTTCGAGGCCATTCATCACATTAGTCATCCAGGTATTAGGACCACGCGCAAGATGGTAGCCCAGAGATATTTTTGGCCAGGCATGAATAAAGATGTAGGCACATGGGCAAGAGCGTGCGTGCAGTGTCAGAGAGCAAAGGTAAATAGGCATACAGTTTCGAAATTGGGACAATTTCAAGACGCAGAAAGGTTTAGGCATTTGCATGTGGACATTGTGGGGCCTTTGCCCACAACAGCTCAAAACCTCAGGTATATAGTTACGATGATAGATCGTCGTACCAGATGGCCCGAGGCCATACCAATCGTTGACATGACGGCGGAGACAGTCGCAAGAGTAGTTTATGAAAATTGGATATGTAGATTCGGTTGTCCAAGTTTAATCACATCTGATCAGGGTAGACAGTTTGAAAGTGACTTGTTTAGGAACTTAATGAAATTTTTAGGGGTTCACAAGGTACGTACAACACCCTATCACCCTCAGAGCAACGGGATTTTGGAGAGATGGCACCGCGTAGTCAAAAGTGCTTTAACAGCCAGGCTAGCTGACAACGCATCCTGGGCTGACGAGCTACCTACGGTTTTGCTAGGACTCCGAACAGCGTGCAGATCAGACAACGAGGTAAGTGCAGCTGAAATGCTTTACGGTCATGTGTTAAGATTGCCAGGTGATTTTTATACTCAGTCTGAAAAAAATATTAATGACCCTTTTTCATACGTAGAGAGACTTAGATCCGTAGTAGATAACCTTCGTCCCGTGTCACGAGAGAATAGCGATTCGAGAAAAATATTTGTACACAAAGAATTAGAGTCATGTTCCCATGTTTTTGTAAGGAACGATTTAGTAAAGAAGCCGCTTACTCCCAATTATGATGGACCATATTTAGTTTTGAATAGGAGGTCAAAAACTTTTAAAATTCAGTTGCCCAATAGACAAGTAGAAATATCAGTTGACAGGTTGAAACCGTGTGATCCTCCCCAGCCGGACCACCTCGTCTGATTGCGCTCAGTTTTTAATGGCGAAATGTACCTCTAATGTACTTCACGTACCTCGTCGGAAATTGAACGTACCTCTGTAGTTTGGCAGATATATGCGTTTAAAAGGGGTCCGGCTGGGAAGTAGAATCTGCAGCCGGACCACGCCTGGATCCGCTGATATCTGTTATTTTGAGATATAATTTAAATAACAGATGAATGTACCTGTTACGTACCTCTGAATAAATACTTTTTTTATTTAAAAAATGGTCTCATAAATGGATTTTCATACATTTCATTTTTTGAGTATACTACGCGTAAGCGCCTGTCAAAAAATAATAGCAACAGAGATAGTAGAAAACAAATGTATTCAATTCGGGCAAGGCGTCTAACGTGACAACTAGATACAAATGTGGGTGGTTATAGGGAGTGTTTCAAACCGACACGAGTTGCGAATTGCCTTTTCGCACGTGTATTTTACAACGTTTTACAGTATACAGTTGAAATCATCAGAGATGAAGTATTTCTGTTGCCGCTATAACAAATACTAAAAACAATAAGTTAAATATTTAAGTTCATTCCATACAACAAACGTGATTTGTTTGCCGTTGTTTGCTCGATATTAGTGATAATACGGAATGGTACGAGGACCTTCGTGCACGAGTTTGACTCGCACTTGACCGGTTTTTTTGTTTCTTGCCATGACGCTCTATTAGACTTTTGAAACTGTAATATTATTGTATTTAAATGAGTATCATTATTATTTCCGACTGAAATTTATATCCTATGTATAACTTAAGTACTAAATATGCCGGTTATACCGGAATATACAGTGTGGAAAAAAATTACGGAACCTGGAAGGATAGTAACTTAAAACCTTAAGCTAGCTCATTGTACCTACTTAAATTACTCTACATTCATTCTTTATTACATTCTTTTATTTTTAACAAGAGACAAAACTGCATTTAAAGCTTTTTTTTAAATTAGCTTAGAATAACGTAGCGTGTGTTTAAGTTTTAGAATTTTTGTTAATGATAACATTTCTCCAAGAAACATTAGGCAAACAAGAAACATATCCATAAAATCGAATATTTAGTACTCAAAAATAATTATTTTTATTACAAAAAAAATTGAAGGTCCACCGATGTACAGTTATGAGTGTTGCTGTTTGTAACCTACTATAAAAGCCAAGAAATACCTACTATAAAAGTTTATACTTAGTCATGCTTTTATTAAACACACATGTAATTTACTTTCCTCGTATTCGAAATGAAAAGTAGAGTGTTTAACTCTGGTGATGAAAGCTGGCACCATTTCGGTCTCGGACTATTGGCGCTCGAACGCAGTGAGAACAGTGACAACTATCTTGGCAGAAATGGGTGCCTTTCATCCCTTGATTAACAGTCTACTATTTATTTTATTTTAATGCTAACTTATTAAATATTTTTGTGATATTTTTATTTAAACACACTGGTTTTACACAACACATTACATTTAATTACTTTGTTGTTTTAGAAATTTCGTGTGAAATTTATTACTGAAGGTCCACCGATGTACAGTTATGAGTGTTGCTGTTTGTAACCTACTATAAAAGCCAAGAAATACCTACTATAAAAGTTTATACTTAGTCATGCTTTTATTAAACACACATGTAATTTACTTTCCTCGTATTCGAAATGAAAAGTAGAGTGTTTAACTCTGGTGATGAAAGCTGGCACCATTTCGGTCTCGGACTATTGGCGCTCGAACGCAGTGAGAACAGTGACAACTATCTTGGCAGAAATGGGTGCCTTTCATCCCTTGATTAACAGTCTACTATTTATTTTATTTTAATGCTAACTTATTAAATATTTTTGTGATATTTTTATTTAAACACACTGGTTTTACACAACACATTACATTTAATTACTTTGTTGTTTTAGAAATTTCGTGTGAAATTTATTACATATTAATAATTAATAAAAAAAACATCAAAACTATGAACTAAACATTTAAAAACTATACTAAATTTTAAACTACTAAAAAATAAACTAATACCTGCTTGTAATTGTATTAAATTGACGTAAGTGATTAAAGTAGTCATAAAGCTGTGGTAGCCGAGTAGTTAAGGCGTCAGGTTTTTCGGGGAAGCGGGCTGGGAGGTAACGGCCAACTTGAAGCGGACAATTAGTACAAGTCTGTTTTTTAATTTAGGTAGTAAAATAAATGTGCTTAAACAATAATTTTATATATGGATACTTGGAACATTTATCAGTTAATCAACCAAATAGAAAACTACCAGGACTTATCCCATCGTTCTGGCTTTAACCTATTCCATTTAATGTGTATGTTATCATCTACTAGTACGTATAATTTGTAAGTTTTCACACATTGAGGTAAATAAATCGACTTAAGAGTATTTTCTCGTCCAATAAATAATGTGATTGTATTCCCATTTCTCTCCGCCCCACGTAGCCGCCTCCATACATAAGGCGGGGACAACTAGGAACGATTTTTATGAGGCCCCTATTCCCATCTGTGCCCGGTGGGGACAACTGGGAATATACGTAATGAATTACCTTATTGTGATTTGTTATGTAGTATACCTACCTACATAAGTAGATTTGTGCCACGAGAGCGGTGTCTATTAGAATTAGTTTTGTAATTGTTTAATTTGTAAATGTAAAGGTGATTTACTTAAACCTTAATTTCTATTTATGTTATGTGTTTTCCCCTCGTGCCGCCCACCATACAAAATAATAGCCAATAATCAAAAGAAAGTTAGAATCTTGTTTTATTTTCAACTGAGTTGAATTTCATTTGTTCGGAAATTTTACGAGACAAATGAAATGCTACCTACTTTGTTTTAAATTAAGGTGGACATTACATAGAAACTGAGTGTACATCCTAGAGTACATTGGGCGGCACCAGGCCAGATATGTTCTTGCTGCTTAGGTGCGAAGTAGTAACAGGGCTGTTTTTTTTTCATCATCTGTTTCATGGATTCGAGATCTAATTAAGTAACCTAGCGAAACTTCATGAAACTGACAATTTATTCGTGATATTAATTTTGTGATTCTTAAATAAAAAATATTCAGACGGAATGAAGTTTAGTTTTACTTATTTCTTATTTGATTTTCAAGATCTGAAAGTATGCATCCCGCCTGTAAGGGCCCTACCTATCAGTGGCGGCGCGTCCATAAAAGCCGATTCCCACCGGCTTGCCTGTTTTTGGACGTCTGAAAATTTAAAGGGCCATATCCATATGTTCTGTATAACGTTGTAAAATACACGTGCGAAAAGGCAATTCGCAACTCGTGTCGGTTTGAAACACTCCCTATAACCACCCACCCACATTTGTATCTAGTTGTCACGTTAGACGCCTTGCCCGAATTGAATACATTTGTTTTCTACTATCTCTGTTGCTATTATTTTTTGACAGGCGCTTACGCGTAGTATACTCAAAAAATGAAATGTATGAAAATCCATTTATGAGACCATTTTTTAAATAAAAAAAGTATTTATTCAGAGGTACGTAACAGGTACATTCATCTGTTATTTAAATTATATCTCAAAATAACAGATATCAGCGGATCCAGGCGTGGTCCGGCTGCAGATTCTACTTCCCAGCCGGACCCCTTTTAAACGCATATATCTGCCAAACTACAGAGGTACGTTCAATTTCCGACGAGGTACGTGAAGTACATTAGAGGTACATTTCGCCATTAAAAACTGAGCGCAATCAGACGAGGTGGTGCGGCTGGGGAGGATCACACGTTGAAACCAGCATTTTTGTTAGACGAGTCACCTGAAAGCAGTAATAATTCTAGTAGGAATGCGGATTTGAACACAAATGAGCCTATACAGCCATTAGTGTCTCAAACGCCAACGTCTTTGACTCGTACCACGCGGAGCGGACGAGTTATAAATAGGCCAGTTAGATTTTTGCTTGATGAATAAAGTTATATCATGTGTAATATGTCACAGTTAAAATATAAGGAGTATGGCAACTTGTTTCATCATATTGAATGTAGGGCAGGGTTACATTGCGGATAAGGACACTCGTGCGGGGAGGTTGCCCACGAGTGACGCATTTTAAGGTTTTGAGATTTCTTGGAAAACGTGAAATTCGGGTCCACTACTTTGTTTTTAATTTAGCATCTCCTGGATGGAGCCTGGACCCCGGGGGTAGAAAGTTTATTTCGGGGAGGTAAACTTTCTACTTGCCGAAAGTAGTATATGGTTAGCCACTTCACAGGGTGGATGGCTACATTCAAATGTCATTTATACCGGATTTTTTGCCAGTTTCAAGTCGGGCTCTGAAACACGAGTCCCGCAACGTAGTTAAGAGTTTATATACTGTGTCATAAAGCTGTTGCGACAGTGTTTTGATTTTTATACACGTATCGAGGCGGTACGTGACAATGTGATAGGATTTAAATATACTGATTTAAGTTTTTTGTAACATATTTAAGTAAATGTTTAGATAAACGTGTTCAATATACAATCAGTACAGCACGTTGTTAGACGTCAGAGTTAGATTTCCTGTCAGTAAAGTTATTGTGGAAAATTGTAAAAATGGGAATAACCCAAGGAAAGCAGGACGACAGTAACTCACATAATGCTATTGCGATAGCGAAAGTGGCAAATTTATCTAATCAAGTGGAATCGAAACTTAATTATGTCGGAATTGGACTAATCGTGTTGGGAATAATTTTGTTGTTGGCGTTATGTTATTTTTTTGAGAGTGAAATGTAAACAATGTGCTAGATCATGGGTGCAGAAAACTGTCGGAAATTTACCACCCACAGCTAGAAAGGTGCATACCGTTCAGACTAATCCACCACAACAAGTGTATCAATAAGTGTTGTAGTTAAGTAAGTGTAATACCTAACATGTTGTTATCATTGTTCGAGTTCTCAGAGGTTGACCACCATGTTCATTAAATAGAACAACAATGTATTATTTCAGTGTGTAATCAGAATGTAATACAATAGGTACAGGTATTATTTCACAGATTTTGTTTACAATGTGAACGATAAATTCAGTGTAAGCGTTCTTTGAACCTTAGCATGATAAGGTATGCGTCACACTCGAAGCGAGTAAGTTTGTTTTGTTAGCTTCGATATTTTTCTATGTATTTGGTATTGTTGTATTTTGACAATTCTTTTCCTTTTTTGTCTTCAAAAAAGGGGGGGAATGATGTAGGGACATGGCGGTGACGCAATTTAGAGTCAGCATTTTCGGTATACAGTTCGAAGGAGCATTTAGCCCAGTTAGTCGCTCAGCGCAAGGCATACAGTGCGCACATACCTACTTAATTAACTAGTTCGATATCGCGGCGCCGCCTGGTCCTTGTCCCGACCTTGTGTAAAACCTATTTAGTAACCTTCTGAGATAATTAATTGGAGTTAGAATAAATCGGTGTTGTAAAGTAACCTTAGTTTACCTCATCTCCCCATAGGGTACCCCAATACCTAAAAAATTATATCGCGGTAGACCCGTTTGTGTAATTAAATAACATTAATAGTTCCCCATGGTGCCACCATAAAAAAAACTGAATAATAATAAAATTATTTTACTATCGAACTTGCCCATGAAATTACACGAGAATCAGCTGAGATCGATCTGTAGAGGAAAACACCAGCCCACCAACATATGATAACGATCAAACGGTCAATTACTTATATGACCAATAGTTTTCTTTGCACCCTGAATAGGTATTTTAGTAAAATAGACATAAAACATACGGTAAATACTGACTGCTGATTTCTTTTTTCTTTCACTAATAAAGTGCCGACTAATCGCCGACTACAAATGTGGCCGGATAGTCGGCTTTCCCGACTAGTCGGTACATCCCTAGTTTCATTACATTTTTGTGTAAAGCGAAAGCTCCATCACTGAGGAACACATATGGAACATTTTTGTTTTCTAATGGCAAGCAATTGCCACTGAATTTTTTGCTCAGTTCTAAATGAGCCAACAACTTTTTATACGCCGATTTAAACTGCCTCGTGTTGGGATTGTGATTATGGCCGCCTAGGCTTCTGATTTTCCCAAAAAACAGCTCGACATGATCTTGACTAAATTTATATGTAGTCATTTTTTTGTCTCAATCAGAGTCGAATACAGATACTGTACGCTGTTTATGCACATGAGCAATCGTATGACGCCTGTATTTGCCCTGCAATTTGTATAAAGGTACCTTTTTGCTCTCGTAGGGCAGATGCCCCAGTTCTGGCCACTGGGCCGGTTTTGGCCATTTTCAACTTTAAGTTGAGTTTTCTAAGGTATAGCCAACTTGACAAGTCTATGGTCTACAGTTGATACATGAGTAAACTATAGCAACACAGATGAAGCTGTCATCTGTCAAGTGTTAGTTGTCATTCAGTTGACAGGAGCCATGTTGTGTCGAGTCACGTGAAATTTGGTATTTCCTTAATTAAAACAATAAGATTGGAAGGTGAGTAATCCGTCATTATTTTTTGAATCCTTCTATATTTCTACGAGTTTTTTATTTAATGTATATGTCAAAAGTATTATTTAAGGCTATGTTAGGTTATTTTCTTGATGTGCTTATTAGAAATTACGTTATGCCTAGTGGCCAAAACTGGCAACTTGTATTCGTGATTTCTCCCTTTGTGGCCATGTTCATGGCCACAACTGGAACACATACTGACCTAGTTCTGGCCACTGAGGTATCTATCCTACATTTAATGATACAAAAATATTGTTTTTGACACAGAGACTAGAAAAATGAGTGAGAAGGTGTCAAGCAGGAAGAAAGAAGTAAAAAAAAAATTATTTCAGTACTCACCCCACAAAGTCGGCTTGGCGTTAGAAGCAATTAGAAATGGCATGAAGGTTTCTACTGCCAGCAAAAACTATAATGTACCTCGAACAACCTTGAGACATAAGCTTTCTGGACATGCACCTGAAACTTCTGGACATGTAGGACCTCAAGCAGTTCTTGGCGAGCAAATTGAAACTGATCTCGTTGCATGGATCAAAGAGTGTGCTCGTCTTGGGTTTCCAATCGATAAAGAAGGACTATTGGACTCTGTGAAAAAAATTGTGGTAAAAGGAAATCTAATAACACCTTTTACAAATAATAGGCCTTCCAGGTCATGGTATGAGGGATTCATGAGTAGACACCCTGATTTGAGTCAAAAACACGCCGAGTATATAAATAAAGCTCGAGCGTTAATTACTGAAGAAAAAATTAGAAACTGGTACCAAGAAGTTTCTACACTGTTGGGTTCAGAAAACCTGAAAATTTTAGAAGATCCGACGCGAGTGTGGAATTGCGATGAAACTTCTTTTTTTCTTGCACCAAAAGGAGCTTTAGTGCTAGCTGAGAAAGGAAAACATGTCTATGACACGTCAAATAACAGTGACAAAGAAAATATCACAACTCTGTTTACAGTCAATGCAGTTGGTGAGTATGCACCTCCACTGACAGTTTATAAATACAAACGGATGAACAGTGAAGTAGTACAAAATGCACCAGAGGGATGGGGACTGGGCAAAACCGACAAGGGTTGGATGACAGGAGAGGCATTCTATGAATACATTGGAAATGTATTTATTCCTTACCTCAAAGAGAAAGAAATAGCTTTACCTGTCATCTTGTTTTTAGATGGGCATAAGTCACATCTTACAATGCATCTGAGTACATTATGTCGTGAAAATGGAATCATCGTCGTGGCACTCGTCCCAAATACAACACATATGATGCAGCCGCTGGATGTTGCGGTTTTTTTCCCCTTAAAACAAAAATGGCGTAAACTTGTGAAGAAATGGCGAATTGAAAATGATGGAAAAGATATCACCAAATTTAACCTTCCTACAGCTCTTCACAGTTTACTAGTCAATAATGAAGCTTTTGCAAACAATGTAAGAGCGGGATTTAGTACCTGTGGGCTGTATCCATTTGGTGACTTTGTGAATTACAAGAGAGTTGTTCAATCAACCAGCAACACTAACGTTAAATATGACGCTGTACCGAAGTCTGTCATTTCTGAGTCAAGCTATCTTACATACCTTGAAAGTAAAATAGACCCTAGCTTGCTAAAGGACTTTTACTTAACGTGTGAATCGGGCACTGACTGGGAAGGCAAAAAGGAGGCAATAATGCTTTATGATACTTGGCTGGCTTTCAAAAATGATACTACTAACCATGCAGTTGCAGCTGTATCTAAAGACATCGATGATTCCCCTCTTTTTGACCTTTGCGGCATAAATGATATAGCTAACGAGATGCATACCCCTAACAAAGAAATCTCAGCAAAAGATCCATCAACCAACAACGCAGTTCACTCCAATGGCATAGAAAATCCAGGCCTACCTGCGTCGTTTCTTATAAATGGCGACAAAAACAATTCCGACACAGAGCTATCCCTTAATCCCGCCCACCCATCTGCCTCAGCTTTTACTGCCTTAAACAAAAATGATGTCACGCGACAAATGGATACGCCAAAAAATTACAATAATATCAATGAGCCGTCAACTAGTCATGAAGCTTTATCTAAAGATATTGAAGATTGCCTACCAACATCCTTTCTTGAAACCGATGAAAAAGATGGCTTCGCTCGACAAATGCATACGCCAAACAAGAATAATTCCAATACAGCCTCATCATCTCCCGATGCTACCTCCAATGTTGTTGAAAGTGTTGCAACCCCCAACTGTACGGAACAGGCCGGTTCCACCAAAGAGTCTACCAAAGATAAAATAGTAAGTAACCTTGTCAGGGATTGCGTTTTATGGCCAGAGAAAATAATCCCTAAGAGCACAAAAAAAGCAAAATATATTCCTTCGGTACTTACTTCCGACAAATGGATGGAGATTATGCAATCAACTGAAAAAGAAAAGAAAAATAAAGAGCCAAATCCAAAAATCGGTAACAAACGAGCAAAATCGTTAAAGAAAGGGCCTTGTGTCGAGTCTAAAGCCAAGAAATTGAAAACAATAGCTAAACATTCTAAGATTAGTGTAAAGAAAAAAAATACATATAGATCTGATTCAGAAGAATCTAGCGAAAAATGTGACAATTTTTCTGTCCATGATACAGATGACTCTATAGGTGAAGACGTAAGCAATGACTGCGATGATCAAGAAAATAAAAATATTTATAAAATTGGGGACTTTGTAATATTTGTTTATGAAGGAGAATATTTTGTAGGGCAGATACAGTTCTTAAATGAAGAAGAGGTACAAATAAAGTCCATGCAAAAAACTGCGAAGAATTGGAAATGGCCAGACAGAGTTGATTTAAATTTTTATCCTTACGATGACATCAAACAGAAAATCGCTACACCAAAAAAAGTTTCGAAGAGAGATGTATATCGTGTTCCAGAAATTGAAAAGTATTGGGAGTTTTCTACTTAAGTTTGTTAATGGGTACCTACCTACAAGAAGACCTCACAAGTAATTATTACCTAAGATTAATTAAGATATTAACAAGCCTAAGACAAATTATATATCTTGGCAGAGTATAGTTGATTTTGATAGTTAATTTAATGTTTAAAATGTGTGAACGTGCAAATAAATGTGACAATTGTTTGATTTTAACTGACGTTTTTTTAATTATTTTGATGTGGCCAAAACTGGCACAAACGTGTGGCCACAGATGGGTAAAAAGTGGCCAAAAGTGGCTCCCGAGCTCTTTTTTGGTATTTTATTTTAAAAAAAATATACGAAATGTCAGAATCTTAACAGTGGAGATTTATATGACTATAGTATTATATTTTCAATGACTTAGAGCATAAAGAGAGTCATAGTTGCTTATTGATACAAAATGACGGACTTCTGCGTAGCCGAACTGTCTTAAAGTGGCCAGAAATGGGGCATCTGCCCTACACGACTCGCTTCTCTTTATTCTTTACTGTTGTCGTTTTTTTGTACATAACTTTCGTTGTTAAAGAAAGCAAGTACATTTTCGCGTCTGCGCACAGTTTGAGGACTTTCTCTGAATTTTTTGCATTGAGCGGCGTACTTTAACCAAAGTCAGCCATATTCCTGGAATTCAAGACATCGAAATTAAAGATCATTGATCATTTTAATAAACTCGACTGTGGCATCAGAATTCGCAAATTGGTCAATGTTTAGTTCCTTGTCACAAAATTCAATTGCTTTCGCGACGCTGTTGCAGTGTTGCTCAATAATTGTGTAGCTATAGCTGGTCAAGCAGATCTTGTCAGTAGAAAAAGGCGGCAAATTTTAAAAATGTAGGCCCGAAGGGATATCGTCCCATAGAAAATTTGAATTTCGCGCCTTTTTTTACTGACAAGATCTGCTTAACCTTCTGTACCATACAAGGCACATAAATAGATGTAACGGAACGTTTTACTTTAATATGGCAACCCCGTGGGTGCCCACCCTGATCGGGCCTCTTTCCCGATGTACCATGTGACCAAGCAGTATGAATTTTTGGAAAGTGCATTTAATTAATAAAAGTATATTCATGTATTGGAACCTATGTTTCATTTAAACATGAAAATGGTCCTTCGAAAGGCCTAAATTAATATTTAGAGTCAGTGCAATCATCATATTTGGTGTTATTTTGGCGATTGAAATATTGCCGCTTGGGTGAGCTGTCGTTGCGTCGTGGTCGTGCTATAACGCGACCAACTTCAATACGCACTGCCATACAGTGCGTGTTACCAGAGCGGTGTCCTATTTTCTTCGGGCGGTTTACCTGCAACGGTGCCGGGCGCCGAGATAACCCGGCTGGGTGTAATAGTACCTGTCGTCGAGCGCGGCGGCCGTACATCGTGTTCTCTCTACGCGGGAGGGTTACCTATTGGCGTAAACCGGCCAAGTGAAGGAGTCATCTGTTCGAGTGGCTATTGATCGTGCACGGTGATCATTTTTCATGATAGGGTTATATTGAAAGAATCCTCTTCATATTGAAAGAAGACGGATCACAATACAATACATTTTGTGCCGCGTGGTTCTTGTGAACATAATTGAAATAAACACCCAAACAACATTAATACATTTATTTACTTATCCAATTTACAATAATACAGTAACAAACTGATCGTATTAAGTATACTTAATATGCAGACCATATTACACGTAATACGACCGTGAATGATATCGCAAATAGGTATGATACAATTATACTCAGATCAGCAATACATTTATAACCAAGTATTCCGTCGCTGGTGTTTGCTAGATGGCAAGTGGTCGCTCCCGCCTTGTGCTTGTCATTTTATGACGTTGGGTTTGACAGCTCCGGATGTACGTCACGCGCAGCGTTGCCAGGATCGTCGACGTGGTGTTGCCAAAATGCCGTGGCGACAACATCCGGCCCACATAGGTCGGAAATCGCGATTTAGGCCGTCAAAAATATTTTATTGCATTTTTGCGCTTTATATACGATTTCGTACTAAGAAAACATATTTTTAGATAATTACAATTACTATTTTAGAGTTTATGGCCCTTTTTCCAAAAAAAATATTAATTTTGCTCCTCCTCGCTTGATTATTTTATATATTAATAAAACAATGTTAATTATAGTAAATAAATATGTATTTTCATCCATTGGATTTATAAATAATATAATAAACATATATTTATACATATACATTATATTTAGGTATAAAGCGCCCTCCAGACTCTTCTTCTTCTTCCTCGCGTTATCCCGGCATTTTGCCACGGCTCATGGGAGCCTGGGGTCCGCTTGACAACTAATCCCAGGAATTGGCGTGGGCACTAGTTTTTACGAAAGCGACTGCCATCTGACCTTCCAACCCAGAGGGGAAACTAGGCCTTATTGAGATTAGTCCGGTTTCCTCACGATGTTTTCCTTCACCGAAAAGCGACTGACAAATATCAAATGATATTTCGTACATAAGTTCCGAAAAACTCATTGGTACGAGCCGGGGTTTGAACCCGCGACCTCCGGATTGAAAGTCGCACGCTCTTACCGCTAGGCCACCAGCGCTTTTAAAAGGCTTTATAAAGCGCCCTCCAGACTATGCGCGTGAATCGCGGGCGAAGCCGCGAATGCGAGTGTGGAGTCGATTTCGCTGTCTGCGAAAATCGACGCCACACTCGCGTTCGCGGCTTCGCGCCGCGATTCGCGCAAAAGTGAGGAGGGGGCTTAAAGGTGGCGACTGACTTGTAACATTTCGGTGTAATGTAACGTGTTACAACCCGAGCATTACAACAGTCAGTGCAGCGAGCCGAGCCGCTCGACGCGAGCACCGCGTGCTCCACTCAGCTGTCGGTTTTTACGCGAATCCCTTTGAGTGTTACATTACAAGTCAGTACAGGTTCGCAAGTCGCCGCGAGTGCACTTCTTCCGTGATTGTGCTTTTGGAACAGGATTTTAATAAATATGGAATGGGATAAAGAGAAAGTTCTATTATTTATTGACAAATACAGAGATAAAGAAATACTGTGGGACCCCACGCACGGAGATCACTTCAATAAGTTTAAAAAAAACGATGCGTGGGTAGAATTATCCGAGGATATGAATATAACGGTTGAAGAGGCCAAGAAAAAAATTACCAGTTTACTTGCCTCACTAAGAAGAGAGAAGGCTAAAATAAAGAACAGCACTGGAACGGGCAAAGGTAAGTTTAAAATGTTTTTTTACGCGTCACTGGGCCTGGGCCCCGATTTTTGAGCAAGTGAGTGATTCGATATCACGTTTTTTCCATACAAAAAAACGTGATATCGAGTCACTCACTTGCTCAAAAATCACCCTCCAGGGCGGTAAGTGAGATTTGCCGCGGGGGTAGCGGCAAATCTCACTTACCGCAAAGGACAAGACTTAAATTCGAACCACGGGCGGTAGGTAATAAACAGGGAGCGTACCTTTCGTGCCGATGATAGCAAATTGACGTCACGTTGCATATAAATATGTAGGATAATTCCAGTTAGTCTTATTGTAGTCATCAATCATTAATCATCAATCGTTTATTCATATGTGTTACATACATCATAAGTATCATGATGAATGATTGATAATTTCAGAAAAAATTGTATCATCCTATATGCAACCTGACGTCAATTTGATGTCATCGGCATGAAAGGTACGCTCCCTGGTAATAAAAAAAGGCCTCAAATCGCTTGTTTATAGTATTTATTTTTAAAGTGTCCTAATGATATTATTTATTTTTCAGGTGCCGACGAAATCTATACTAGTACATGGTTTGCATTTAAACCATTACTATTTGTGTTGGACCGAAATAAACCACGAAATACAAATGATACGGTAAGTTTTTCTAAGTATATCTTTCTTGCCAGTTCAAAGCTCCCTCCCGTGAACAGTATTCTGCAATTTCGTGGCGTATTTCTTTCGCTGTTGTACTTGTTCTACGCGGTCGCCTCTCCAAAGCGAAAAGGCTTGTAAGTTCGCTGTCGTTTCTCCAATTTCCTGGTCTAACAACTCCTTCTATTTCATGATCAAATGTCCCTGAAGGTGTGTAAATGTCACTGGATTCATCACTTTTTCTGAGATAGTTATGAAGATGCGTTATTGCCATTACTACTGAAGAGGCGTGGTTTGGTTCTAATAACATAGGCTTTCTTAACACTCGAAAAACTGCTGAAACTATACCAAATACGTTTTCCACTACTCTTCTCGCTCTGCTAAGTCTGTAATTAAATGTTCTCTCTATAGACCCTTTTGCATGGAATCCCGAGTAAACTTTCATTACATTTTCTGAAAGGGCAAAAGCTTCGTCACTAATGAAATAGTATGGGATGTCTAGAGTTCGCAAAGGTAATGGGTTGGGTTCAGGAATATTTAACGATTTATTTTTTATTCTTTGACAAAGTTCAGAGTTGTTAAATACACCGCCGTCCGATATTCTTCCTTGACATCCCGCATTTACATATACAAAGTTGTATTTAGCGTCAACTACAGCAAATAATACGACGCTAAAGAAATTTTTATAATTATAAAAATCACTTCCACTATTCATCGGTGATTGTATTATTACATGTTTGCCATCCATAGAGCCCAGGCAATGGGGGAAATTCCATAATGTGTCATATTGTTGTACTAAACCTTGCCATTCCTCAGGTGTTGTTGGCATCTGCAACAAACAATAATAATATTTTTTTATGTATTTTTTAGTTAAACCCCGATGAAGAAAGCGAGCAACGTGGTGCGACCGTGGATACAGTTTTGGACAACGGGTCACATACCGAGCGACCGATTCATGTCGCTAAA
Organism: Cydia splendana; assembly: GCF_910591565.1. Lineage (NCBI taxonomy): Eukaryota > Metazoa > Arthropoda > Insecta > Lepidoptera > Tortricidae > Cydia > Cydia splendana. Next base: position 4,966,524 of record NC_085970.1, read on the forward strand.
AAAAAGAAAAAAGCAGTCATGGATCCCGAGGAAATAATGGCTTCTACATATGACATTTTAAAAAAGACGTCAAGCGAGAAAAGTTCGAAAAGTTTGGACGAGTGTGACAGCTACGGAGCTTTCATTGCAAACAAATTGAGATCGTACTCTAACCAGACCAGAAACTACGTACAACACCATATTTCAAATATTTTATTCAATGCTGATCGGGGACAATATGAACCCAACTATGGTTACGGTTATTCGACTCGTCAAGGCTATTTTTCTACACCTGGACCAATTCAAACTCATTCTACAAGAACAACAACTTCGCAGCAATACAATTATTCCACACCTTCACCTCAAATGTCGGATTGCAGTCAAGATAGTGCTGGATTACAACGCCCAGATACTCACACCCTCACTTCAGCCCGCAATTATTCGTCACCTTCACCTCAAATGTCGGAGTGCAGTCAAGATACTGCTGGATTACAACGTCCAGATACTCACACCCTCACTTCATCCCAACGCAATTATTCCTCACCTTCACCTCAAATACCGGAGAACAGTGAAGAAACTGCCAGGTTCTTGCGAGAATTTGGCGACTTGATTGATTAGATATATAGAATGTGTAAGTCTTGGTTTCCTATTTTCAAATTACATTTTTAAATAAAAAATAACTAAAGCACATGTTGGTTTGCTTACCTTTATACAATTCTTCAATACTTTCACTATTGCTTCACTGACTTCCTTTACTATGAAGCCTATTCTCTGTCTAGAAATTTTAAAAAGATATTGCAAGCTTGTAAAAGAATCTCCAGAAGCGTAAAAACGTAGTGTAACTGCTAGCCTATCTGTAACAGATATAGCTTTTCTCAATCTTGTATCTTGCTTGCCCACTAACGGTCCAATTAAATTAATGAGTCGGTCGAAATCGGTAGACGACATTCTAATAAAGTTTCTGTATTGTCCAGTAAACTCTTGGTTTCGAAGAATATTCATTATATTCGTATCATAGTTCCTTCTTTGGTACAAATTAGATATCCAATATCGTTTCGTTTTTTTCTTCTTGTATTTTAGATAGCAATAACTTAGTACAATAAGTGAAGCACACGCGACCTCCATATCCGACATTTTGAAACAGAATGGAGCACAAACGAACAGAGCGCTCAGGGCGAGCGTTCGCCGCGTAGCTGTAATGTAACTGTAATGTAACACGATCGCCGCGAACGATACATTACACCGAAATGTTACAAGTCAGTCGCCACCTTAAGAGTAACATATGTATTACAGAAACTAATAGAAATATACAAAGGTTTTTATCTAATATTGTTACGACTAATACATTTATCAAAAAGGTTAACATAAATAAATAAATCACACACCACATTTAATTATCATCATAAAGAAAAATCCTCCTCATCGCTTGAGTAGCATTGATCATTCTCCGCTCTCGCCTTATGTGGCTCAGCAGCAATCAATAGCTGCATAGTTTCTGGCAGAAATGATTTCACTCGAGGTTTCGTTATCTTTCTCGTACTGCTGATAAGCGGATCGGAGGTCAGAAGCAACCTATGGTAAATGTCCAGATTGCAGTGTTCTCTAGAAAATTTTCGGGCATAGTTCAAACGATATGACCGAAAGTGTTTGATTCGGGCTTCTGCAGCTTCCTCCGAAAGTTGTCCAATGGGAACTATTGAGTTTTCAATAATAATTCTGCCATGGATCAGTATTTTGTGCATTGTCGGTGTCATCGGATGCCACCCATACAAATTTATATACAGCTTTGCTGTTTCCAGAGCCTATGCGTCATACTTTTCGCCATCTATCCTGTGGCCGCTTGAAATTGCTTCCAATATAACCTTTAACCTATAATAGTACATTTCGATGCTAGTGCGGAAGGTATGTCATTACTTCACGAGTACCGAGATATCTTGCCACGAGCCGCAGGCGAGTGGGAAGACTCGGGACGAGTGAAGAATGACATTTCCGCACGTGTATCGAACGACGTTTTTTAATACAGTTGCGAAAAAATAAGTAAAACATTGTTAATCGTACACTAAACAAAAGTGGTAACAGTGACAGCTCGCTTAGACGTCGTCTTTAAGTATATTATATCTATGGGCGTTTGGCAGCTATTCCGTTCCATTCAGACACCTTATTAAGAACGGAATTTTCAATATTCAATATTAAAAAATAAACGTGTTATAATGATGAAGAGGTAAGTATTAAAATATGAAATATGTATATTTTTCATATTCTTACATTAACAGTAGGTTTTTATGCTGATTACGACGTTTAAAGGAAACTAATATTAACACTCATCAATAAGTAGTCGTGAATTGGAACAAGTATAAATTTAAAAAAATTGGAAAAGTAAAAAGCACTAGTTCGACATAACCAACTTTCCGCACGCTAAACAGCTACGTAAAGTAGCACTTTGTGAGCAACTGTATTAAAAATTAAATTATAATCGACTCCCGTTATTTCCGCAGCCAGTTCAGGATCATCGAAGAATCTTCTGCTTGTATTCCCATCATTAGTATTTCCAAAGTTGCTTTTTGGCATATCCACTAAAAGGCCAGTTTCTTCTCTGAATCTTTCCTGAATCTCAATTTTTCTTTTGCTTTCTTTTTCTTTTTTCTTCTGGGGTCTTTTTTTGGCGGTATTTTTTTACAGGGAGTCTGTAGGCTAAGTGCATAATGGATTCAAAAAGCCGAATTCTGGCATGCAATACAGAAAGGCCAAATTCGATCGCTTCAGGACACACCTCATGTTTTTTATTTAAATCGTTAAATTCAGTGTTTTTAGCTCCACACACATAACACGCAGAAGTTGATTTGGTGTCTGTAGCCGCATTACAGATCTTTCCGTCCACCATATTCATTTTGAGACTGTGACCAACTGTAAATGTATTCCCGTTAAGTTCCACTTTGGTGGGGCTTAGTGATTTCAAACTATCTTTAACATAGTTGATTTCTTCCTTGGTTACATCCGTAGACTCTTTCACAAAACGAAATCGGATTGGGCGACAAAATCGAGGTGATGAAGGTGTCGGGTTTTGCCAAATTATTTTGTTATTTGGTGCTTCCCCGCAGACAACTTGCAGTGGTACAAAGGAGCTTATAAAAATATCATTGTTTGGGTGTTAATTCTGATGAAATAAACACCCAAACAACAATACAGTAACAAACTGATCGTATTAAGTATACTTAATATGCAGACCATATTACACTTATACGACCGTGAATGATATCGCAAATAGGTATGATACAATTATACTCAGATCAGCAATACATTTATAACCAAGTATTCCGTCGCTGGTGGCTGCTAGATGGCAAATGGTCGCTCCCGCCTTGTGCTTGTCCTTTTATGACGTTGGGTTTGACAGCTCCGGATGTACGTCACGCGCAGCGTTGCCAGGATCGTCGACGTCGTGTTGCCAAAATGCCGTGGCGACAACATAATTTGCTGTTTTTGGTGTTATACCATAATATTTCATTTGTGTTGCCTATTTATAGTGCAGTTTTCATAAAATATGGACGATTTAAAACGTCTGGTGGCCTGTCGAGGCCAGTGTAAGGGAATAATTACGAAGACAGAGAGATTTGTCAGCGGCCTGGGCGCCGACCCAGATTTGGAGCTGATGAAGGTGAAAAAGGACCGACTTATTTCGGCCAATACTCGGAGTTGACGATCGAAATCCAAATATTGGACCCCAATGACAAGGAAGATTTCGACATCATGGAGGACAAATCCTGTGAGTCCTGTCAGTTGCTTGCCGGGTTGAATTATAAGATAAGTGGCACCACGGACGTGAAAGGTGAGCATTTGTCGCGAACATGCGAACCGGCTAATAGTTGCCAGCGTCATGGAGTATATGGCGCTCGCAGTCATGTTTAAGTTAAATAACCGCTTCTAGGTTATTGTGATTTTTTAGGAAAAGACAAGAGGGTAGACGCCGAGCGATAGTAAGAAAGGGAGGTTATGTGCGAACAGATCTACGGAGGGAGAATTTTGCTTTGGGGATCAATTCAACGGCTTTCTTATGGTGTTATTAGATTAATGATGTGCCTCCTGTAAATTGTGACTAACGTATATCAGTATTCAGAGTGAACAGTGATCCGAGGGAATTGTTGATGGCTAATATGAACTTATGGTAAACTAAGTGTGAGGAATGGGGTCGCTATAAGGGGAGGTTTGGAGGCGACTATGAGGTTCAAAAAACCAGGTGGATAATCAGGTGAAACTTATTTTATATGCAGGTAATAAAGTAGGACACCAGCAATGAGTGAATCGTCATCTCACTAACGTCCAGGCCTCATATCGGTATGTAGTATGATTACATATTGCTAACCAGTATCAGTAAAGGCATCATCTCATTCGATAGGTTAACAAGTATGGTGAGCTTGACGACAGCATTCCTCAGTTGCTAAGGGGTTTCAAAAGCTGCCTCGCATCGTGGTTAGTGCATTCAATGGTCAACTAGGTGACTGTTTAGACACAGTAAAGCACTGTGCACCAACAGCGGGCGGCACCGTGGGATGCGCCCCACCTCCCGACAACAGACGCAATCCGAACGCGGTCACGTTGACACACTCATTACCAACTTATTGTAAATTTTCCAAAACGTTATTAAAATTAGTTTGTATCATCAATGGTGTAAAATTATTGAATAGCTCCTCGTAGAAGATTATACATAAATTTTTTGCGACCGTGACAGGACATTGCGCGGAGGCGCAATACCTAAAGACGACGTAATCTGCAACCACGAGGTCCACGAAGAGTGAGATGGAAGCGAAGCGGACTCCTGCCTGCTGGTCTACATATTTCAGGGGAGTGCCCGTTCCTTCTTTTTCCACTCATTCCAATTCCTTTCCACAGAAAGTCTCATCTGAGCAAGTACCGTTAAGGTTGCATATGACACGTGCACGTGGCCACTTAAGCAAAAGGTAGTTTATTTCTAAAGTGCGTCTCATTTAATTTACATTTAAAGTTAATGTAGTGTTCCCTTTTCCCATTTAAATAATTAATTCAGATATAAATTTAGTGGAAATTTACCCTTTTTTGAACAAAGTAAGACATATAAGTAAAATATCGAACCCCTTTAATTAATTATAGCCATTTAGCTATCAATAAAAATAAATTTGCATAGTAGTTGCATAGGTACTTATTGCACTCGCCGACTATTCCAGGTTTTGCGTAAACAAGTCGAGCGGCCGGGCTGTTGCCACGCGCGGAGAACAATAGATCACGCGCATCGGCCACTCCATCGGCGTGATTGCACATTCTTAAGACTATCAACGCTGCACGGGTTTGAATCTGAACTGCAAGGTTTGCCGGATTAAACGGTATTTATAACATTTTTATTACTAATTGTTCATTACAATGTCTGAAGCAGAGTTAAAAGACTTATTAAAAAAGCGTAGTGTAATTAAGGGTAAAGTAACTGTGTTTAAAAATAAATATGCGGAATTTGAGAGCAAAACAGATATTACTTCCAGTCAAGTTAATGAGCTAGCATTGCGGTTGAGCAGATTTGAAATTGTTTTCAATAATTTTGATGACTTACGGGAAAAGATAGAATCGATAACCAGCGATAACGATCAGCTGAGAGAACATATACAGATTGAAAACGATTTCTTCGATCTTATCAATTGCGCGCAAGAATTTATAGATACGCACAAACAAAGGTTTGCTGATGCTGACGATGGGAGTGTTAGTGGACGAAATTCAAGCCAGCAAATTAATATTAAACTTCCCCAAATTAAGCTGCCGTCCTTCGATGGAAATTATGGCAAATGGCTTGAATTTCGAGATACTTTTACGTCTATTGTGCACAATAATAGTTCTTTAAATGAAATAAATAAGTTTTATTATCTGCGCACCTCCCTGGAGGGCAGCGCCGCGCTTGTAATTAAATCTTTGGAAATATCTGCCGCCAACTACGCCGTCGCTTGGAGTTTACTGTGTAATAGGTACGACAACAAGCGTCAGTTGGTTCATAACCATTTGCAGTCCTTATTCCGCATAGAGTCTTTGACAAGGGAGTCAGATAAGTGTTTGCGTAACTTAATTGATAATGTAACAAAGAATTTACGTGCACTCGAGAGCCTCGGCGAGAAAGTAGATTGCTGGGATACGCTTATTGTTTTTCTTTGCTCCTCCAAGCTTGACCCTATCACATTAAGAAAATGGGAGGAAAAAAGAAACAGTTTAGAAAACTCGCCGACGCTATCTGAGTTCACTGACTTTCTTCGTAGCAGAGCCGACATACTGGAGTCATTGGCTCGAAGCGGCAATAACGTTGAAAGGCCTGAAAAACAGCCTCAAAAGAAATTAGATAAAATTCAAAAAACATTTGTCGCAACCGCTTCGAACCCAACGACAACCAGCTCGCCTCAATCGTCGTGCTTGATATGCAAAGGTGACCACCGTATTTATACGTGTAATAAATTTCTCGAAATGACACCAGAAGTAAGAGGTGACGAAATATATAAGTTAAAGGTATGTCCAGTCTGTTTTCGAGGTGGTCATCGCGCATTTCAATGCCGAGCGAATCCATGTAAAGTATGTGGACGTAAACATAATTCGTTGTTACATCGAACGTATGTACCAAACGCGCGGGTATAGTGTGAATCAAACGATCTGATCTAGTTTACTCAAAGAGTCTCAAGAATACAATACCATTGAGTGGTAAACCACAAATTAGGATAATCCCCTCGTAGTAAAAGCAGATTATAACCGCCTTGAAATGTTAGTATAGATTAACGACTCTATTTGTTTAAACAATAGACTACAAAATACACTAACTAAATAATGGCTAACCTAACTTTTTTTGCATTTAACAACCATCGACACTCAAAAAGAACACACTCAGTAGAAAAACAGCTATGAGATACCATAAAATTCCATTATATTTTCGGCTCTATAGTCTTACCATAAGGATAAAAATGCTTTGAAGGTAAGAATAACATTCACACGTTTTGCATTTAGAGATAACAGATGTGCCGCCAGGGTCGTACTCGCATTGTTGCAATTGATAAGCACGTGGTTTATCTGTTTATGTCGGAATGTTATTTAGTGGTAATTTTTTCTGACCTATACCTAACTACAATTGTAATAAAAGAGCGAGCGAGACACCAATAAAAAAAATTACCTGGCTTGTTATCAAATCGTGGGACACATTATGATATGATTGTAGTTTTAAATCTTAGTGTCTAACTGGCTTTCGCTCGTTCAGTACATGTGTTCTTATTCAATTCCTACTGATCTTTTACGCAACTTGGCTAAGTTTTACCGGACATTCCCTGCTTTCGATTGGATTTTGTACCTTGTGATTTTAACGACCCTGGCTACGTTTTACTGGACTTGATAATAATTATGTGGCGACCGTGGGTCAACGCGAATGCAAGTGGACATTAACTAATATGTATAATAATTATACATTTTTATCTTTCTACATATTTTATTTAACACCAGAATACGTCCCTATCGTGGCTAAGGTGCATGTGACTTTCCAAAAGATTGAATATGATATTATCTTTTTAGACCATTTTAACCCCATTCAACAAGAAATAAGGTTTAGAATTCAATATACATGCAATGTACTTCTAACTTATTTTGTAAGTAAATTGGTTGGCGCCTACGAGAACAAAAGCAGATAATAGGATTGTAATAGAACAATGCCATTGTTAGTACAGGTAAGTGAACAAGATCAGTTCAAAAAATTTTACCTATACCTAGTACCTCTCAGGCTAGCACCTCAACAACAGGTGACAGCCCAGTAAAAAATGCATTTCCGATATCATTATGTTCGTCGGCCGCAACACAGGTGTTGTTAGCAACGGCCATGGTAGATATTGTGAACAAAAATAATCAATGCCATCGCGTACGTACGTTACTTGATAATGGAAGTGAATCTTCTTTTATAAAAAAGTCATTACAGGAAAAGTTAAATCTTCCTTGTGTTGAATATGAGACTGAGGTCTTTGGTATTAATAAATTATCTTTTACAACGATACGACGGTGCACAATAGAAGTGCAATCCAGGGATAGGTCAATGAAAATACCTATAAATTGCTTCGTAGTCGATGATATAGGCAACGAAGTCCCGGAAAACGAGGTCGATATTTCATCATTAAAGATACCTAAAAACGTAGATTTGGCAGATGAGTCATTTTATCGTCCCTCTGAAGTAGAATTGTTACTAGGGGGCGAAGTTTTTTGGGGTCTCCTTATACAAGAACAAATAAAGTTAGGAAAAAATAAACCGTTCTTACAGAACTCGCAGTTCGGATGGCTTGTTGTCGGTCCAACCACTTTTATCTCAAATAACAATAATAATGGGCTAGGCAATAAAGTTCATTGTAACTTCAGCCACGAAATCAGCGTCCAGTTAAGGAAGTTCTGGGAACTAGAAGAGCTGCCACAGCAGGAGAAGTGGACAGCCGAAGAAGAAGCATGCGAAGCTCATTTCGTCGAAAATACCTACCAATTGCCCGACGGTAGGTTTTGCGTGAGTTTGCCTCTAAAGGAGTCACCCGAGAAATTAGGTGACTCATTTCATATAGCTAAAAAACGATTGCATTACTTAGAAAAACGATTTGAAAGGCAACCTCACGTAAAACAACAATATTGCGATTTTATCCGCGAATATCAAGATTTAGGGCACCTTACGCCAATAGAAAAGCCGCAAGTGGCCAATTTTCTTGCCCACCACCCAATTTTACGCGAAAAATTGTCGTGTCGTCTTTGACGCTTCAGCAAAGACGTCGTCGGGTCTGTCGTTGAACGACATTTTAATGGTTGGACCAACAATACAAGATGACATTTTTTCAATTCTCATTCGTTTTCGTCAACATGAATATGTTTTGATCGGAGATATTGAAAAAATGTATCGCCAAATCCTAGTAAACGAAAATGATAGACATTTACAGGTCATTTTATGGCGTGAAAATAGTACGGAACCCATTAAATATCTGCGCCTCGATACCGTTACCTACGGCATGTCGTCATCGCCGCATCTAAGTATAAGATGTTTATATGAAATTGCTAAGACTTGTGATGATCCACTAATAAAAACTATAATTGAGAGAGATATGTATGTAGATGACTTAGTTACGGGCTCGGACAGTCCCGACCAGTTAAAATATATTTTAACATCGGTCTCACAAACCTTAGCAAAGGCGCAAATGAATTTACGTAAAATAAAATCTAATTGCATTCAACTCTTTCAAGATGAGGAAAACTTTAACGAACAAACGAATGTCGACTTTAATGACGAGTGTTCTACGCTCGGAATTCGTTGGAACCCAGCGGCGGATAAGTTGTTAATCAGCTGCTCGAAGGGCGTTAAAGATGTAAACAATGCCGATACTAAGTGTACAAAACGTACTATCTTATCCACGATTGCAAGCATATTTGACCCTTTGGGTCTGTTAAGTGTTTGTACAATTACATTTAAAATACTTTTAAAGAATATCTGGACATTGCACCTGGAATGGGACGATGAAGTGCCTTCAGATATAAAGCAAACGTGGAATAAGATCGTACGCGGATTAAATATTTTGACTTCGTTCCAAATTGATCGTTATGTATTGCAACCTAAGGTGGAAAATATTGAGTTGCATTTTTTCTCGGATGCTTCCTTATTGGCCTACGCCGCGTGCGCATATATTCGCTCGATAAGCGATAAGGGAGTAGTAGTTCGGTTGCTCTGTGCGAAGGCCAAGGTCATGCCTGCTCGGCCAGCTGTTACTATACCACGTGCGGAGCTACTGGGCGCATTGTTAGCCAGTCGACTTTATGACAAAATAAGGAAGTCATTACGGCAGAATATTGATAAAGTGTATTTTTGGGTCGATTCTAAAATCGTACTTTCGTGGTTAAATATTTACCAATCAAATAAAATGCAACTCAAGACCTTTGTATTACATCGCGTATCTGAGATAACGGAATTATCTCGCGGCGCTCAATGGAATTACGTTCCGTCAGGGCAAAACGCAGCTGATGCGGCTAGTCGCGGGTTATTACCCGATCAGCTGACGTCGGACGGTATGTGGTTTCAAGGGCCGTCTTTTCTAAAGTGTAACGAAAGTGACTGGCCTTCTCAAGACAATTCAATTGAATTAAATTCAGATATACCGGAAGTTAAATCCACTGTTCAAGTAATGAGCGCGAGCCTGAGGACAAACGCGTCAATGGATTTCATTCAAATAGAATACTTTTCGAACTTTAATCGCTTGAAAAGGTCGGTCGCGTACATTTTACGATTTATAAATAATTGTAAACAGCCTAAGAATAAATTTCAAGGGCCATTAAGTGTTTCAGAATTGCATGCGGCTGAAACTAAACTTGTAAAATATTCGCAAGGGACTTCATTTCCTGACGAATTAGATTTATTAAAAAATAATTTACCTATAAGCAAAAGGTCAAAGCTATTGTCTTTGAACCCATTCATAAATGAAGATGGTGTTATGCGAGTTGGCGGCAGATTATCCAACTCGGATTATATATATGATAAAAAACATCCGATTATTCTAGACGGTAAACATTATTTAAGTAAGTTAATATATGGACATTTCCATAGACAATTAAAACATACCGGGCCACAGCTGCTACACTCAAGCGTTCGCGAAGAATATTGGATAATCGGCGGACGATTGTTAGCGCGTAAAACTTATCAAACATGTATAACTTGTAAGCGCTTGCGAGGAGCAGTTGCGACTCAACTTATGGGAAACCTGCCAGCTCAGCGCGTGACGCCAGGGTACCCATTTCAGTCCACGGCCATTGATTATGCTGGTCCGTTTTTAATTTTAAGTAAAAAAGGGCGTGGAGCCCAATTAATAAAATCATTTTTGTGCATAATGTGCTGTCTGAGAACAAAGGCCGTTCACCTTGAACTCGCCAGTGATCTCAGCACGCAAAGTTTCATTTTAGCTCTTAAGCGGTTTATTGCCAGGAGAGGAAAGCCTTACGAGATTTTTTCTGACAATGGCCGAAACTTTCTGGGGGCTAGTAACGAAATAGGCCAAGTTATTCATAGCTCTTGTAACTCTGTTTCAGAAACGTTTGCTAATGAACACATTCAGTTCAGATTCGCGCCCGCGTATTCGCCTAACTTCTCTGGCTTAATAGAAGCCGCAGTTAAATCCGCGAAATATCACATTAAAAGAATAATTGGCAATATGCACTTCACATATGTAGAACTGGAAACGATATTTGTCCAGGTTGAGGCTATTCTCAACAGTAGACCTTTATGTCCCTTATCATCCGATCCTCACGACCTGTCCCCATTGTCCCCAGGGCACTTCTTGATCGGACGACCGTTGACTTCGTTGCCAGCGCCAAACCTTGAGGAAGCCAAACCGAATCAGTTGCACCGATACGCACGGATGGAACAAGTGCGCCAACACTTCTGGGCCAGATGGAGCCAGGAGTATGTCAGCCTACTGCAGCAGCGTACCAAATGGCGCTCGCGACAGCCTAACCTCCAGCCGGGTCAGCTCGTCCTGGTGAAGCAACCCCACGGCCCGCCGTTGACATGGCCGCTTGGGCGCATCGAAAAGCTACACAAAGGATCTGATGGACTATGCCGCGTTGTAGACGTACGGACACGCAAGGGCTTAGTTCGACGTGGTATTTCCTGCATCTGCCCTTTGCTGACGGACGGAGAGGACCGACAACACTGTTGAAAGCAGGAGCTTTCAAGGCGCGGGAGCATGTTTAGACACAGTAAAGCACTGTGCACCAACAGCGGGCGGCACCGTGGGATGCGCCCCATCTCCCGAGAACAGACGCAATCCGAACGCGGTCACGTTGACACACTCATTACCAATTTATTGTAAATTTTCCAAAACGTTATTAAAATTAGTTTGTATCATCAATGGTGTAAAATTATTGAAGAGCTCCTCGTAGAAGATTATACATAATATATTTAAAAAAAATTGATTCTTCCCCATGTACTGATAAATGTAAGATTTTTTTTCTTTATATTTATGTTTTAAATAGTATGAACCTAAAACATTAAACTGTTTTAGTTTTTTTTTACGTTTTAGAAAGTATAGTGAATTAAAAAATAATAATATTATACTTTATTTTATTTCACTCCAACAGTTACCACCAACAACGGCAGCAGCAGCAGCAGCAGCAATGAAAGTAGCTCTCAGAGCCACCTCATCATCTCTTCAGAGCAACAGCATCCACAATCAGCAGATCAGCACCTCTAGCACTCGTCATGACATCCACCAGTTCGCAAGAAAAGGACGAGAACAAGGAAAATCTAAACCCACTCTACTGTTTTGAAGATACTTATGAGAGTGACACCCCCGCCAAGAGGAGGTCATAAGGTGAGTTCGGCAAAGTTTCGGACGTTTTTGGGCGGGTTGAGATGATGTTAGATTTTTTTTTCTCTTCTTGTGGATAGGGTACGGACATGATTCAAATACAGAATTGATAATAATGAAATGCTCTATACAATTGATTTTTATTATGTTTCTAGACGCTATAATGAGCGTGTAATGAGTGTTTAAATATTGTGACGTTTAGCGTCGCATGAAGTAGGTAGATTGCAAAATGAGACGAAAGAAAACTAACCAGAGTAAATTTTACGAAATATAATTTTAAAAAAATAAAAAAAAACTAAAGGAAAGACAAGGTCGTGGATCTTTTCTGAGCTGGCAATTAACAGTGGTGAAACGAGTCCTTGATAGGGGTCACTTCCCTGCACTACGTCGCAGAACGTCGAACTTGGAGGTGGCCGTCTTCAAAAAAAAGGGTTCCGGATCCAGCACGGGAACCTTCCGGAACGAAGCGGAGCATGCGAATTCAGGTTGGTAGGTTCCGACTCCAACCCCAGACTTGGTCCCTGGAATTCCGGTAAAAATGGCCATTTCAAGAAAAGTCCAATTTTGTACAAGTGACTGCGACATCCGGATTTTAGGCCAAATTAATGCGCTAATGAGAAAGTAGGCTGGTGTAGTGAACCCCAAAGAATTAAAAGGTGATCAATGATGTGGCAGTCACAAGTAGAATCATCATTTTAAATTTAAAACAAAGAAGAAAGTGAAGTTAAATCAAAGAATATAATACTCACTAGGAGAAGAACGGTAACTCCATACAAAAAAATGTCCCCAACCGTTTATACGTTTATACTAGTGGCGCCCTCGTTGTGTACCAATGGAACTAAAGTTGACAACCGGTTTAGCCTGGCGGGTATTGGTAGGTAGTAATTCTGTTGATAAACATATTTGTTATCTTCATATCACGAAATATATGCAAGATGCAAATATTACCCCTTGTTTGTGGTATTATCAATTGATTTAAATAAAAGGCATGTTTATGTTTATAACATTATATATATTATTTATTAAAAAATGTTTTACATATAAAAATATACACTGAAAACTGGCAACTGGCAACTTAATAAAAAAATAGACATTAATAAAGCGCATTCACAAAGTTTTCAGTACCTTTTATACAAATAACATTAGGCATGCCTACCTATTACACTTTACACACAGATACACTACACTTTACATACGGCATTTTACACAGATTTCCAACTTGTATTCATACATTTCTTCACGGTTAATTAATACGCTTTCCAGATGCGTTGACTCGGTTCCTTCTGAACCCACTAAAGTTGTAAATTTTACTCTGGCTGCTTCAACAGCCGTTGCTCCGCATTTAGCACATTTTCTATGTGCATTGCTGTAATCCATGTAGGTACAGACTTACAGTCTTAAGTGGTACGTAGCGGTACACGTTGTATGTATTATTTAAAGAGTTAATAAATAAAATTTTCGTTATGAACTTTAACCACAGCAGTTGGACAGAGTCATTGACAAATATATTTTTTTATTATGGTGGGTAGACGTACCTACCCTCCATATATTTTATGAACATTGATAAAGACAGTTGGAAGCAAATATTCATTATAAAACTTAATCGCATGTAATTAAGTTTTAAGCGTTTTAAGTCTCGTTTTATGATTAATATTGTATAAAATTCGTGATAATTTAAATCAGAGTTGGGAGCAATGTTGCTGTAGAAAAATGTTTTTATTTTTATTACTCGCAACTTTTTCCCGGAGGCCAACGCACACATAGAAGATTAAGGCGCACACATGCGCAATTATTTGGGGACATAACTTTCTTAGGAAGTGAACAGGCCTTGAGTTAAATTTACTAAATGTACTTCTACAACTAAAAGCTTTATTAATGCATGTCAACTACAATTTGGCATGTAATTTTATACATTTAAATTAGAATTAAGCCTAACTTTGATTATAATCTACAAGATTTTTATAAAGTGGGTAGACTCATATTTCCAGAAGGTTCGAGAAGCTTGTTATTTCCAGCGTTATTTTTATAGGAAAATTACAGTTAATAAGCAGATAGTGATAGCCAAATGTACCCAGAAAGAACTAAATGAAAATGTGATGGCAAGAAGAAAATGATTCCTTAATTTACTACTATGAAAGTTACCTTTCTCTTAAAACTACAAAATATTCAAAACACTCACCCTATTTGGGGAAATACTGGAACTTAACACATTTAATATTAGAATAAATTTTACACCATATTAAAAATTTGTCACATCATGACTGTAAAATTGTATCTTTGAATTTAGTCGATTTGACCTCTCGCTGTCAAAGCCGTGGTAGCAATGTCTCGGACGCGTATGTGTCTCATTAGCTGGCCGGTTCACATCGCTTATCGCGAGCCGGGTGACGTAGTCCTTTGTATTCGCATCTAGTTTTACCTAATAGCAAATGCAGTCGTCAATTCTGTTTGTTCGTAGATTTATTTTGTATATATTAGTTTTCAAGGTTTTTGTGTATATTTTTTTAGATAATAAGTATGAAATGTGTATTATAGTAGTTTATAGTTATATTTAGGTTTAAGTTTATTTCTTATTTTGTAGAATTTTAATTGGAAATAACGGTAAACCGTTACATACCCCTCTTTTTAGGTTAGGGTTTTTGCTAGGAAAACCCGCTATTTCTGTTGTCTACTCAATAGATACACTAGTCATCATTCAGGCTTCAATCTCAACATACACCTCCTCTTCATACATGCATCACACAGCCAAATAAGCAATAAACATTTCTATATATGTTTTTGCGTCCTAGCAGATTGAGTATTATACTTACGATTGTATAAATACTCTCATGTATTTATTAATGGTTCTTAAATATATTAATCACTAACCTCAGTGGTCTAGATCATACTACAGGCTGTTTAGAAGACCTGATAGCCTACTGATAGGCCTGAAATTCACAAACCGGTAGAGGTTTACAAAGTATAAATAATCTAATCTAACAGTTAGTGTATTTAGAGTATGTGCCAGCGCTTATACGTCAGTTTCATGAGGCTAGTGAATAAATTTAGACAGTTAATGTAGAAATCGTACATAGGGGACTACTTAATCATATTAAACTTTGTAGTTGGTGATCTTAAAATCTTTAACATGCCAGTTACCTATATTCCTCCCTTGCATGTCTTCTAGTTCGTATACTAAATTAGACTTTTTAGCAACGATCTTACATGGACAATACTTCGGTGCAAGTTTCTTCGCAAACATGTTGTTTTTGTCGCTAAGGTAGAACGTTTTTTTTCAAATAGTATCGCCAACTTTAAAATCATGATCTTTACGGCGTAGGTTATAGTGTTCGCTATTCCTAGTATGGGCTTGCACTAGAGAAGATTGAACCTTATCAAAAAATTTCCGCAAATGACCTAGATTCTCTGCATATTCATCTCTAGGAGTAAATATTATGTCGTCATCTAGTTCTGGGTCAATATAGTGTAAACCGCTAGTAACCAATTCCCGTCCATGAACGAGAAACGCGGGGGTGTATTTTGTTACCTCATTACTGGATGTGTTCATAGCGAATTGAATTTTAGGTAGATTGCAGTCCCAGAACCTATGGTCGTTTTCAATGTAGGATGATACTGCTGTAATAATCACTTTGTTGTATCGTTCTACTGTGTTCACTTGCGGAGTATATTTAGGCGTAAATCTTACGTTAGGGACATTGTAGTCATTAAACAATTTCTTTAACACGTTACTTGTGAACTGCTTTCCATTGTCTATAAGAACAGTACTAGGCACGCCGTGAACTAGGAAAACTCTTTCCTCGATTAACTTAGCTATTATCTCGGAGGTTGCGCGACGAATGGGAAATAATAAACAGTACTTCGAGAAACAGCATGTCACAACAAATATAAAAGTGTTCTGTTTTCTCGATGGGGGTAGGGGACCTAGGAGATCCATGCTTAACATTTGAAAAGGGCGTGAGCAGTCTTTAGGACGGCCCATAATGCCTAGAGTAGCATGAGTAGCATGCTTGTGAGCACAGCAAATATCACAATTAGAAACAAATTTAACTACATCGCGATGCATGTCCTGCCAGAAGTAGTTTAAAGAAAGCCGTTTATGTGTTTTATATATGCCAATGTGGCCAGCGGTAGGTTCTGAATGATTGTAACGTAGTACATTTTTCTAAATTTATATTAAGTATTATTGAGATGATTCATAATCAAAAGAAAAATACTTTTTCTTATTTCAACGTTTTTAACAGTGTCCGAAACGAACTATATTAATTGCACTTCTTTGCATAATCTGTTGCATTCAGATGCACCTCTAGATGCTTATCTGTTGTCGGGGTTGTCATACGAGTAAAAATAAATAAAACTTGAGATATTTATATTGTCACTCCAGGAAAACTTTGTATGATTTAGGTATGTTTTTTCAGGTAAAGAATAATTTTGATATAAAACAAAACATAGAAATTACAGACTTACAAAGTGGCTCTGGAATGAAACAATATTAGATTTAATGATAAAAATATATTTCTTAGGCTCAGGAGTGAAATTGTCTAAACAATTCAGATTGAATTTTCGAAGGATTTGTGTCTTCAAGGGACTGCCACCCTACTTTTGTTAGGCCCTCAGGGACCTCCATATTGGAGGAGTTCATTCGAGAATGATTTGCACATTTGCTTTGGGAACCCCTCTGGGGACACTCGCTCGCAAGAGCACAATTCATGGGAAGACCATACTTTCGACATGGTGGTCTGAAAGATGGAAACGGCTTGAGTCCTTCGGAAGCTCCACTGAGTGAGTACTAATTAAATTTCGTGGTGATCAACTCCACAATGGCGCGAAACGTTGTGGGTTTGTTCTTAACCAGGTTTTGGTTCTTTGCAGAGTGACTCCTGCTCGAGGGAAGGGAGCGCTCCGCCAGAAGTCTTAGCAGCTTTCAGTGCGGTGAGCTACATTTACAATTGTTTCGTTTCTTCTCTAGCGGCCATAAAGGGCATCGGCTAATATAACCTTTTCTCGGTTTACAGGAGCCGGGAATTTAAATTAAATTTAAATTAAATTTATTTCATCATTTCAAAAGCTTGGAAGTCAATTTATGAATATTGTTTGGGAGACCTCCTGGATCGAGGAATTAAGCATCCCATCTGCCTCTGCCACGTCGTCTTGGTACCACGTGCGCGGCCCCTGAGCTCTACATCTCCGCTCAGCTTCTAGCCTTCTCGGGGAAACCAGCCTGACACCCCGCAGCGTCTGAGGAAGGTTTTCATCCTGAGGTCGGTCCTTTCCATGTTTTAATTTTGTAGGGCATCAGCACCTGCTGTAAAGTGTAGAGTGAATTTAAAACTATGAGCAACCATTAATGTAGCATAAAGACTTTTGAAAATCCTGGTACATCGAATTTAGTGTTACAATAATTTAGTTCTTAAATAAGTAGAATTCTGTGTGAAGCTTTATTCTGGACCTATTAAGCGGCCCCGCCGTCCACTGAGCTAAGTTCTACCATTAGGTGTCGTCAAATCAAGTTAGAGGTTCACACAGAGGTCATAAGTTTAGATTAAGCCACTAACATTGCATAGGCAAGATTTTAGTAATAAATAAAGTTCCTTAAATATAAATTTGTTCGCTTTTTATCTCCCAAAATAGGTTCCTCCAGCAAGCAATTTTTGACACCACATTTTTACTAATTAAGTTAATTTTATTTTCTGTGCTAACGTGCTATGCTTTATTGAACAAGCCGGAGCTTTGCATCTTATTTACCTTTTAAAATAGCACGTTTCACATGGCGCCCAGGGAATAAGCTTGCTGTAGGAATTTGGGGAAATTTCATGTACCAGGAAAGTTGTGAAATATTTACTGTGTTACTCACCTTTTTGTTTAGTGTTGGTTGCTCTTTATACATTGAATAGTTTTTAGATATCATAATCTGAAGATTTGATTGCAATTCTGCTGTTTTGCTACACATTTATTTGTTGTTTTTTGGAAGAGAAAGTGACACACACTTTTTGACTTTTTGAGGTTATATTGCCAACCGTAAAAAATAACGTGGTTTTGCACTTTGCACCAAGTATATGTTTTGAAATTTCACTGATTTTATATACTAAGTTTTGATTTCAACATTGGATGTGAATTTGTGTCGTTTTTAAGCATAAAATTGCAATTTAAAAGGTTGTTGTGCATTCTTTTGTCGGTACGGACTTATTACAAAGATATTCCAATTTCAGTACAAACAATTATTTTAAGAGTATTTGCTTACATTTATACTGTCAGCTCATTATTACATATTTAAAGTGAAAAGCATTGGATTTTGTTGGAAATATTACATTCTTGGATTTTTGTGGTATTGTTTGGAACCAATTTGATAGTAGCTTTCACTTTGCAAATTTAAAAAGAAAGTTGACGTTTGAAAGTGCACACCTGTCAGTTAGAAATCATTTTCGGTAGTAAAAATACTTTACTCATTAAGGATTACAGTTACATTATTTGTAGATTAAGATTGGTTTAAAGAAAATAGTACACTATTTAGTAAAGTCCATTTCAATAGAACTTGGGAACTATGTAAACAAACCGCCATATTGAAATTGTCTCTGAATGATGAATTTACTAGTGATGGGCAAGAGTCTCACTTAGTCCTTTACTTAAGGCCGTAACACACTATCGCACTGCATCACGACCTTGGTGCGTCGCACCCATAAGTCGTTTTTTTTTGCATTAGAAAGAACTTGAAAGAAGGTAAGCCATCTTGACATGTCTATTAATTACGCTTATTAAAAATCAGTAACTATTACTTATGAAAGCAGAAGAATATAAATGATCGTATTGGATTCATTATTGTTACATATTTGCCGTAACTTATTTTTAAAATGTGTTTTTCAATCAAAAACAAAGACATAAAGATTGTTTACCTTATTTTTAATGCTAAAATAAAACGAACTATACAGGGTGGAAAGATAAGTCGAGCCCTGGAGGGAAACTATCTTAAATCCTTAAGCTGGCTCATTTTACTTAAAGGAGACCATACCTAATTTTTTAAAAGAAACAAAACTGCATTCAAAGTATGACTATACTGTGAGTCGGGTAGTGTGTAGCGGCTTTACGAGTATATCACCAACTTTAGTCACAACACTACCCATCATAGACAATTGTAGAATGTAAAAGAAACAAAAACGTCATTACATCAGGGCCTAATAACCTAACTTATGAAACCATTTTAAACTTTTATTAAAATATCCAAGATACAGTTATATATTGTTGTATTTTACGGTAACGACCGCTTTAATAGTGTATAGTGTATGTGTTTCAATGGTGTTTGATGAGATGATGTGAAAATTCAAGGAGAAACAGTGACATAACAAAGTTACGTCCTTTGTTTACATAGTTTGCAAGTTCTATTGAAATGGACTTTAGTATTTATTCTTTATAAAAACAACATAAGGAATACAGTCATACATACAAAACACATTGTTAATACCAGAATTTTCAATACAACAGTTGATACAATAGTTAAAAATGGAGCGCAGCATTCAATTTCACAGTCTTTTGAAGGATGAGTTGATTTATGAGGTTCAAATTCGGTCAGAAACTCCTGCAACCACAGTTGACGCTTTGAGAAAGCAACTTAGGTCTCTTATTGTAGAAGCTCCTAGCGAGGACATAGTGGAAACTGAACTGTCAGCGGAGTCGGAGCTAGGCATTGTCTCGGAGAAAGTGATCGATTTGGCTTCCATTGTTGACAAATATTGTGAGACAAAGGAGAGATATTCTTTAAGTCGCGCTAAAGCCCTTGGGTACCATATTTATCACCGTCTGGCCAGGGTTCAGCCGGAACGCAACCAGACATTGTTAGAACTGAAGACTAGTTTGCAATCCAAGCTTGAGACTTTATTGGCGAAGATTGAGGGTCCAGGTTCAGGTCCAGCAGCACCCAGTGGCAGCGCGGAGGTTTTAAATCCAAATCCTTTGGTCTCAGGAAGTAGTTCTGAAATGTTAACAAGCGGTATTAGGGAAATGCAGGTTCAGTGCTCAAGTGATTTGAATATTTCAAAATGGCAGGTTAAATTTAATGGTTTAACAGACCCGCGCTCATTTTTGGAGCGCGTGGAGGAGTTAAAGGAAGCAAATGGGGTTTCAGATGCCAAACTATTTAGGGCGGCACCACATTTATTTGTAGACTCGGCGTTGTTGTGGTTCAGAGGTGTCAAGGGTTCGGTTTCAAGTTGGCAGGATTTAAAGTCACTTTTATTAGATGAGTTTGTCCCCGGTGACTATGATTTTAGGCTGAGACAGGAAATTCAAGCTAGAACACAGGGGGAAAACGAACCCATCCATTTATATTTTGCGGTAATGTCAGGAATGTTTGCAAGATTAAAATCAGACTTACCGGAGGAGGCGAAACTGGACATCTTGTTGCACAACATTCGCCCACATTTTACTCAGCAGTTGGCATTGGTGGATATTAAGTCGGTCGCCGAACTGAAGGCTTATTGTCGCAAGGTTGAGTTTTCACAGCAAAGGGCGAAGTTATTTGTAGAACCGCCCAAGGTCAGCGAGCATACACTTTGTCGTGATCACGTTTATAAAGGCTCCAGTGCCAAGCAACCTCAGGTGAATGCCATCGCTGTAAAACAAAGCTCAGGCTTCGCGACCAAGTCGGATAGTTCCTTTTCACAGCGGAAACAGCAACCAAGGTTTTCGGACGCGAAGTTTTCGAAACCACATCGTGGAGTGTGTTACAAATGCGGAAAACCGGATCATAACTTTAAATTGTGTAAGGAAAAGCCTAAATTAAATTCGTATAGCTGTTTTGGTTGTGGAAAAGCAAATACAATTCGATCGGAATGTGAAATCTGTCAAAAGGGTAGCGTTCAGAAACCAATGCAACCACAGTCAAAAAACGCCTAAGGTTGAATCGTAGCAAGTGTCAATCGAATCGATTAAACTTTAAATCGATTGAACAAAATAAAAATGCTAGTTCGATTGCTACGATTCTGTTTGCCCCAAATAAAGATGATATTAGGCCGTATTTGAAATTTAAGGCGAATGATTTCGAGATTTATGGATTGGCCGATAGCGGTTCAGCATTGTCAGTTTTAGGGAACAATGCACATTTAGATTTTGTCAAATTTGGTTTTACATTTCAGGAAGCGTACTCTAGTTCGTGTAGGGTCGCAAATGGAGTAAATTGCGAGTCGATTGGGTACATTTTTGTCCCGGTTACGTTTGAAAATACTATGAAAGTCATAAAGTTTGTAGTAGTACCCTCGATCGTAAATTACGTGATTTTAGGGTATGATTTTTGGAAAGCTTTTGATTTATTGCCTGAATGTTTAAGAAATGCGGAACACATGACTCCACCTGAAAAATATTTTAGTTGCAACGGTTTAAGTGCAGAACAGGTACACACGATTCGGTCTTACGAGCATTTAACTGCGGCCGAGAGGGAACTCGCGGATACCGTCGTAGGGAAATTTAAAAACATTTCGTTCGAGGAGAAGGGGCTTGGCAGAACCAGCTTAACCGAGCATGTCATCGAGACTGGCGATGCCACGCCCATCAAAACGAAACAGTACCCGTTGTCGCCGGAAAAACGCGCTGCTTTAGCCTCCGAGTTAGACCGCATGTTAAAATTGGACGTAGTTACACCCTGTGAGAGTCCGTGGAATAACCCGGCTCTGTTAGTTAGGAAGCCTAACGGTGATTGGCGATTTTGTTTAGATTGTAGGAAGTTAAATGCGGTCACAAAGGGAGATTCGTATTCCATTCCGTATATACCCCAGATTTTGGATAGTTTGAAGGAAGCGAAATACCTGACATCGATCGATTTAAGTTCCTCATTCTGGCAAATCCCGTTAGCTGAAACCTCACAGGAGAAAACAAGTTTTTGCGTGCCCGGTCGTGGAATGTTTAAGTTCAAGGTCATGCCTTTTGGTCTCTGCGGCGCGTCAGCGCGTCAGCAGAGGCTGATGGACAGCCTTATTGATCACAATTTGACAGGTGACATCGAAACCGGTTTAGCATTTTGTTACATCGATGACATCGTTATTTGCTCATCAGATTTTCAGACGCACTTGCTTTTGTTAAATCGTGTGTTGGCGAAGTTAGAAAAGGCGAATTTAACAATTAATTTCGAGAAATCTAAGTTTTTCAGGCAGTCCATAAAATACCTCGGTTACGTCGTGGACGAGTTCGGGTTGCGTACTGATCCTGATAAGGTTTCTGCCGTTCTAAACTTCCCCACACCGACGAACGCACGTGACGTAAGGGCATTCTTAGGAACGTGTTCTTGGTATCGACGGTTTATCCGAAATTTCGCATCTATAGCCGCTCCTTTGAATAAACTTACGTCACAGGGCAAGAAGGCGCCACCTTTCGAATGGTCTGCAGAAGCAGAGGAAGCATTTAAAATTTTGAAGAACGCTCTAGTGACGGCACCCATTTTGGCGGTACCGGATTTTAAAAAAGAATTTTCTGTACATTGTGATGCCTCTTCGTACGGAATTGGTGGAATGCTTTCTCAGACCATCGAGGGTGTTGAGCATCCGATCGCATACGTTAGCCGCGCCCTAAACAAAAGTGAGCGCAATTACAGCGCCACGGAAAGGGAGGCTCTTGCGGTTATATTTTCAGTGGAGAAATTTCAGGCGTATTTAGGCTCACGTAAGTTCAAAGTAATCACGGATCACGCGTCACTCAAATGGTTCATGAATCTTGAAAACCCGTCAGGGAGGTTAGCTCGTTGGGGTTGCAGACTGTCTCAATTCGACTTTGAGATTGAGCACAGAAAGGGATCGCTTAACGTTGTGCCTGACGCACTGTCAAGACTTATGCAAGTAGACGCAATAAACGTGACGAATGATGACGCTGAGCCAGATGAGTGGTATGATAAGATCTTCAATGGTTGTAGATCTTTTCCCGCGAATTTTCCAAATTTTTGTTTAAAGGACGGGAAACTTTTTAGACTTTCTAAGTCAAAGTACAATCTGTTGCGAGAGTTCGATTGGAAGGAAGTGGTGAAGAAGTGTGATCGTAAGAGAGTTTTGCAGCAAAATCATTGCGAAGCAACCGCTGCGCATTTAGGTGTTTTTAAAACTCATCGCCGGTTGGCGTTGACCTACTTTTGGCCTGGTATGTACAAGGATGTAGTCGAGTTCGTAAAAGCGTGCGAGGTCTGTGCAGCGTACAAGCATTCGCAAAAACCGACTGCAGGCCTCATGGGACAGCCAAAGGTATGTCGACGACCATGGTTGGTAGTTAGCATAGATCTTGTCGGTCCACTGCCGCGCTCTCGCGCAGGTTATACATCTTTATTTGTTGTTACATGTTGCTTTTCGAAACACACACTGCTATTTCCACTTCGCCGCGCTACTAGCGCTTTGGTGGCGAAGCATTTTGAAAACCATGTCATTTTGGAACATGGCGTTCCTGAAACCGTGATTGCAGACAATGGAACGCAATTCACGGGATCAGAGTTTAAGCAGTTATTGAAACGCTACAACGTACCTAACATTTTTTATGGCCCGCGCTATACTCCGCAGGTAAATTTAGTCGAGCGTTATAATAAAGTAGTAATGACCGCCGTAGCGTCTTACGTAAAGGACAATCACCGTACATGGGACGAAAAGCTGCACCAAATCAGGTTTGCGATAAACAGTGCAGTAAGTGAGACCACCGGGTATTCTCCTTTCTTTTTAGTGCACGCTAGGGAACCCGTCATTAACGGCTCGTTTTATAAAGATACTGATAAGCAGTATGCTGTGGGTATGCCTAGAGAGGAGTATGCAGGCGAGTTTGGCTGTATGAGAGAGATTTTTGAGCAGGTTAGGTTACGTATGCTGCAAGCACATGCAACAAATGCCAAATATTATAATTTGAGACGCCGAGAGGCGAAGTTTTCAGTAGGGGATATTGTTCACAAGCGTACTTACACGCAAAGTGACGCCTCTAAGTTTGTTATGTCAAAACTCGCACCTAAGTATGAACCGTGCAGGGTTAAAAAGGTCTTATCTCCTTTGGTTTATGAGCTTGAAAGGCTGGATGGTCACCCAATTGGGTCGTGGCATATTAAAGATTTTAAGTAGAAAATGGAAGTTATCTCTGGACGCAAGACCCCGAGTCACTTTGGCTTGTCGTCTTGCCGCCAGAGTTGACAACCACTATCACCTACCTCTCATAACATAACAAAGACGGTTGAGATCGTTAGTAGTGTTAAATATTCGGAAAATATTTAATTCACAAATTTTGTTCGGAACGTGGCGAACAGGGAAAAACTGTTTCGTTATTATTTTTTGCATGGGCGATGAATGTTTGAGTCTGTTAGTGCGTGATGTATGTGCGGTGCGATCGAAGCTGTGCTCAGTCTCAGAGCGATATTGGGATATAGGACTTAGTATGGTTTTAGAGCTTAGGGGAGTTATCCTTGGACGCACGATCCCTCGTCTTGTACCAGTCGTCGTGCCGCCAAGGACGACAAACCACTCACCTGCTAAGTACCTCTCAACCCCAACATTGGAGCTATCTTTAATATGACAAATGGTAACGCATTGTTGCGCTTTGTCCGGTACTTACCATACCCGACAAACATCGAAATAGTACTTTGTTTGTTTTTGTTTTTAACTTAGTGTATTTTTTTTAAATCACGTGTCGTTAGGCGTAAGTCCTAATGTTTTTTTTAGTAGTACTATTTCGCATGTTGCCGTACCTCGGTTTTGTTTAGGTATACCATATTTTTGGGGGTGTTGTGCAACATGATTTTGGACGTTTCGTTTCCTCCGACAAGTCAGTCGGGGACAAACTTTTATAGGTAAAGATTGAAACTTAAGTTAGCAACTTTGATGGTTTGAAACTTAGAGTTTGTTGGATTGTTTTCCGGTTTGGATTTATGGTTGTTGGAGTCGGGTGATGGTTATTGCCTAGACTTCATCATTTTGCCCGGTCAAGAAGAGTTTATATTGATGAATGCTGAATATCGGTCCTGGCGGTTGGATTTGGCTTTCTCAGCACAACAAGCTTTACCGCGTTGTACTGAGAAGGCCAACGGTTTGTTCACTGGTTCGTAAGATAAAACGGAGGTTTTTTCTATGTGTTGCGCAGAGGCCGCATAGTTTTTTTCACCTTCCGTATGTTAACGTGGGTTCGAGATTTTCCTTTTTGGTCGGTTGTTTTTAGATTCGGTTAATCCATGTTTGTGGAAACGATAGTTTAAATTTTTTTTGAGGATATATGTATCATAGAATCCTTAGACTCCTGAGAGTCAGAATCTCGAAGCCGCGTTAGGTTTTGTTCAATTTGAATAGCTTGTGTAGTAGGTTAGTTTTCTTGCCTTTGGTTTGTTGTTGGTTTGGTCCAATAAACTTATTTCAAGGATCCAAGTCGCTGAGGACAGCGAGCGGTTCACCTACGTTGAACCTTAAAATCGGGGAGGGGGGTATTGTAACGTAGTACATTTTTCTAAATTTATATTAAGTATTATTGAGATGATTCATAATCAAAAGAAAAATTATTTTTCTTATTTCAACGTTTTTAACAGTGTCCGGAACGAACTATATTAATTGCACTTCTTTGCATAATCTGTTGCATTCAGATGCACCTCTAGATGCTTATCTGTTGTCGGGGTTGTCATACAAGTAAAAATAAATAAAACTTGAGATATTTATATTGTCACTCCAGGAAAACTTTGTATGATTTATGAATGAATGAAAAATATTTATTTCGAGCAACTATGGACTCATACAGATTTGTTAGTAGACTTACGTTCCTAATGTTAGTACCTAATTAACTATTACAATATATATACACTGCTGGAAACATGCATTTCGCAGCAGTGTCTCATATACGGGCAGTCAAGTCTGTCCGCTATCACACACAGGATAGGGTTGGGGCTGGCCCGCACCCGGCGCACCAGGGATGTGCATCGTTTGCGCATAGTCGCATAAAAGCAGTCCACGCGTGCTTCTGCGAACATCCCTGATGCGCTGCAGAAACGAGGCAGCCCCATCAATACCCGGAACGCGTTGTTGTATTGGATCCGGAGGGCCCCGTAGGCCCGCTGGGTATAGAACCTCCATAGGCTGCACGTATACAGGGAAGTACAGTACGTTTTAAATAAGGTAAGTTTTACCTCCCTTGTACATCGCGCAAACCTACGGGAAATCATGTTTGCCCTAACCGACAGAGCCCTCCGTTCTCGTTCTACGTCCAGATTGTCCTTTAAGTCAGACGTAACAATATGACCTAAATATTTGAAGCTCCCCACCCTCTCTAGTGGAATACCATTTAGATATATGGGAGGAACCTCATTAACCCTATTTTTGCCGGGGTCAAATACCATAAAATTACTTTTAGTTACATTGTATTTAAGTCCGTGTTCATAGGCGTATTTCTCACATACGTGTAACAATTGTCGTAAGCCACAAGCCGATGCGCTGAGCAAAACCATGTCGTCCGCATAGCTTATATTGTTTACGCACACTGCGTCTATATAGCAGCCGACATGCATCTTACCCAGCGCCTCGAGTAATCCATTTACGTACAGATTGAAGAGTGTGGGCGAGGTCAATCCGCCCTGCCTCACTCCACACTCCAACCTGTACGGGTCCGACAGTGTACCAGCCCATCTAACGCTATTGACCTGGCCCCCATACCAGTACTTAAGTATGCGAACTGTCTCAGAGGGTAGTTTAATAGCTTCCAGCTTCTTCCATAATACATCGTAGGAGACCAGGTCAAAAGCCCTAGAAAGGTCTAAGAAGGCAGCATAGACTGGCGTTTTCCTATCCACGTAATATTTGACAGTATACTTAAGGCACAGTATCGCACTCTCAGTGGATAGCCCAGGTCTAAATCCAAACTGATTATGGTTAAGGTGCACGTACTTATTTAACTGTGCGTTAAGCAAACTGTCAAATACCTTTGCTACAATGGTCGCAAGGGAAATAGGTCTATAGTTAGTGGAATCGGATAAGTCACCAGTTTTATTTTTAACGACCGGCACTACGATAGTCTTCATTAAGTCCTCAGGTAGGTAGCAGTGTCTAACGCACAACGTATAAAACATCGCTAGCGTCCTTGAGATATGAGGACCCGCATATTGAAGATGCTCAATGCTGAGGCCATCATGCCCCGGGGACTTGCCGCGGGAAATCGAGCGAATAGCTTTAGCTACTTCCTTAGCCGTATAACGAGGTCCAACCGGTTCCGTGATGGCCTCAGCACTGTTCATCTCCTGCGATGGTCCAAGAGGCGATTTTACAACGAATTGTTCCTTAAAGTTGTTAGCGATGTCTTTTAAATCGCTTTTGCCTCCAACGCTTACAGGACAGCCAGGCCGAAGCTTTGTGTTATTGGTAGCCTTCCAAAAAGCTCGGAAATCTTTTTTGGAGTGTTGCGACGCTATATAATCCATTTTAATTTGAGTTTCGTGATCTTGACACCATTTAAGGCGAGATTTGAAGATTTTACGCGTTTCACACATCTCGTTAAATAAATTTCCATGTGAGGGTCTACCATTAATAATCCACTCTTGAAACTTCAGTCTCGCTGCCCCATGAGCGCCCTTGACATGTCGATTCCATCCCACCACCCGATTTTTAGACTTTCGTTTCCTACTTTTACAACTGGCAATAGCCGCCGCGCATAACACTGACACAATATTCTTGTATAATTGATTAATTATTGTTCTATGGCTAGTTTCATTGCAGTACTTATCTGCGCAAAGTCTAAACTCAGATGGAAAGTCAATACATTTTAATCCTTTACTACATTCGTCACTGTAGCGAGCTACCTGATCCGCCCCTCTCTCCCCCCATACCACACGTTGATTATGAATACTAGGTAAATTGACTAATCTAGGTGTTATTAAGCATAGATCACATTCTAGCATAAGGGGAAAGTGATCAGACCATGCAACATCATATTTGACATACACATTACATATTGATGACATAACAGATTGTGTTATAAGGCAATGATCCAGCCAACGCTTACAATGATGCGCTTCACTTATGAAGGTATAGGTCTGCGAGTCAACACCTAACTTTTTTACATCGATGCAACACCATCCCAGTTCATTACAGTGGTTAATTAGTTCATAGTAAAAAAGTTCATTTGGATGTGCATTGAAGTCACCCAGTATGTATACCGATTCGATGTTACATTCGTCCACAAGAGCACTCACCGTACCGAAGCAGTCCGTAAAGTCTGGCAGGTTATCCGTACTATTCGTTGGCATATACAGACTTATCACTACAATAGGACGATCAGCTGTCATTATTTTTATGGCACATACTCGCGGATTAACGCACGGCACTACCGATACATCACTAAACACCGCACTCCTCCATAATAAGGCGACGCCGCCGTACGGTCTCCCACGCAGCATGCCCGCCGACGTATCCACGGCCGATGTACCTGTAGGTGATGTTTAGGTATGTTTTTTCAGGTAAAGAATAATTTTGATATAAAACAAAACATAGAAATTACAGACTTACAAAGTGGCTCTGGAATGAAACAATATTAGATTTAATGATAAAAATATATTTCTTAGGCTCAGGAGTGAAATTGTCTAAACAATTCAGATTGAATTTTCGAAGGATTTGTGTCTTCAAGGGACTGCCACCCTACTTTTGTTAGGCCCTCAGGGACCTCCATATTGGAGGAGTTCATTCGAGAATGATTTGCACATTTGCTTTGGGAACCCCTCTGGGGACACTCGCTCGCAAGAGCACAATTCATGGGAAGACCATACTTTCGACATGGTGGTCTGAAAGATGGAAACGGCTTGAGTCCTTCGGAAGCTCCACTGAGTGAGTACTAATTAAATTTCGTGGTGATCAACTCCACAATGGCGCGAAACGTTGTGGGTTTGTTCTTAACCAGGTTTTGGTTCTTTGCAGAGTGACTCCTGCTCGAGGGAAGGGAGCGCTCCGCCAGAAGTCTTAGCAGCTTTCAGTGCGGTGAGCTAAATTTACAATTGTTTCGTTTCTTCTCTAGCGGCCATAAAGGGCATCGGCTAATATAACCTTTTCTCGGTTTACAGGAGCCGGGAATTTAAATTAAATTTAAATTAAATTTATTTCATCATTTCATAAGCTTGGAAGTCAATTTATGAATATTGTTTGGGAGACCTCCTGGATCGAGGAATTAAGCATCCCATCTGCCTCTGCCACGTCGTCTTGGTACCACGTGCGCGGCCCCTGAGCTCTACATCTCCGCTCAGCTTCTAGCCTTCTCGGGGAAACCAGCCTGACACCCCGCAGCGTCTGAGGAAGGTTTTCATCCTGAGGTCGGTCCTTTCCATGTTTTAATTTTGTAGGGCATCAGCACCTGCTGTAAAGTGTAGAGTGAATTTAAAACTATGAGCAACCATTAATGTAGCATAAAGACTTTTGAAAATCCTGGTACATCGAATTTAGTGTTACAATAATTTAGTTCTTAAATAAGTAGAATTCTGTGTGAAGCTTTATTCTGGACCTATTAAGCGGCCCCGCCGTCCACTGAGCTAAGTTCTACCATTAGGTGTCGTCAAATCAAGTTAGAGGTTCACACAGAGGTCATAAGTTTAGATTAAGCCACTAACATTGCATAGGCAAGATTTTAGTAATAAATAAAGTTCCTTAAATATAAATTTGTTCGCTTTTTATCTCCCAAAATAGGTTCCTCCAGCAAGCAATTTTTGACACCACATTTTTACTAATTAAGTTAATTTTATTTTCTGTGCTAACGTGCTATGCTTTATTGAACAAGCCGGAGCTTTGCATCTTATTTACCTTTTAAAATAGCACGTTTCATGATTTTTACTAATAATGTCGACTCTAAATTCGAGGGGAATGACTTCTTTCCACTCGAACTCTCGAGTTAAAGGATTTAGACTTTTTTTAAACCTAAATAGTCTGCCGTTAGTTACTTTGTAATTTAAAAATGAAGTAGGAGTGTTTTGGCAACCGTTGTGAATATTTAGATACCACGAGTCGCTTGTAGAATAAAACATGTCAGGACTAGTTGGGATCTCATCAATCTCGGCAATAGCAACAGAACGGGAGAGACTGTCTGGTACTACATTTTCTGAGCCACGACGATGCTTGATCTCAAAGTTGAATGAGGACATACGAACTCCCCAACGGGCTAAACGACCCGTGGGATTATTTAGATTTAGAAACCACTTAAGTGACGAGTGATCGGTATACACGACGAACTTTTTGCCGTTCTCCAAGTAGCACCTCCAGTGTTCAATCGCTGTAAGTACTGCAAGTGCCTCTCGTTCTGTTGCGCTGTAGTTACGCTCTTGGTTAGAGAGAGACTTACTCATGTACGCTATAACCTTCTCTTGATTGTCTATGACCTGTGTCAGGACCGCACCCACGCCGTAATCGCTCGCATCTGTATGCACTTGGAACGGCTGCGTATAATCCGGGCACGACAATATAGGAGAAGATACTAAGGCTTCCTTTAGCGTACGGAAGGCGACTTCAGCATCGGTAGACCAGTTAAAAGGGGGTGAGTTTTTAGCTTGTAAAGTAAGTTTATTTAGAGGTGCAGCTATAGAACTGAAATTTGGAATAAAACGGCGATACCATGATGCCGTTCCAATAAACCGACGAACTTCCTTGCGATTAGTAGGAGTTGGATAGTTAATGATTGCCTCAATCTTTTCTGGGTTCGGTTGTAGTCCATTTCCATCTACTACATATCCTAAATAACTCAGTCTATTTCTGAAGAATTGACACTTTTGGTAACCAATGGTTAAGTTTGCCATTTTAAGTTTCTCTAGAACTCTAACTAATAGGGAGATATGTTCTTCAAAGGTCGATGAGACAATGATAATGTCGTCGATGTAGACAAAGACTTTATGCTCAAAATCAGGCCCATAGAACAACATATCAACCAGTCGTTGTTGCGTCGCTGGAGCATTGGTTAAGCCAAAGGGCATAGAAACAAACTGAAAGGTACCACGCGAAGGAATATAAAACGCCGTTTTACACCGGTCTTCTTCCTTAATAGGAATTTGCCAAAAACTCTTTGACAAGTCTAAACTAGAGAGATATTTAGCGTCACGCAGATTGTCGAGTATCTCAGAAATGTATGGAATACTGTAAGCATCCTTGATGGTAACTGCATTCAATTTACGGCTATCTAAGCAGAATCTCATTTCGCCATTTTTTTTAGGTGTCAACAGAACAGGGGACGACCAAGGGCTCTCGCAAGGTTCTACCACGTTTTCACGCAACATTTCATCAAGCTGAGTGTTTAGTATTCTTTGTTTTTCAGGAGACATTCTGTAGTATCTTTGTCGAACAGGAACAGCATTACCGGTATCTATATTGTGAGCAATTAGAGAAGTGCGGCCTAGACCACGTTCTTCATATGAAATGTTACGAAACTGCGCAGTGATATGATCAGCCGTAACTTTTTGCTCAGGCGAAAGATGATCATAGTCACATAAGTGTGTAGGTTGAGGGTCTAGTGATAGAGAGGCTAATTTATCAACATCCCTAGGTAAAATTACGGAATCTAGTTTTTTAGGAAACAATTCGAAAATTCTCCAGAAGTCCATGCCTAATATCAAGGAGTTTTCGACTTCTGGTACGACGTAGGCCTTCAAGATGTGGGTTTGATCTAAGAACGAGACAGGCAGATTGATCATACCAATATTGTTTAGTCTATGCCTGCCAGCTGCGAATAAATTTATCGTATCCGTACTGTTGAGCTTGAAACCCGCATCCAAGAAAACTTTATGATAGTTATTACCTAGAATTGTATAACCACTACCCGTATCTAACAAACCATGGATAGTTTTACCATTAATCTGAACTGAGACATACGGTCTGTTATGTATATTATCTGAATCGTGGATTGCAGTGACTGAATAGCAAGTGAAAAATTTAGATATGAAGTTGAGCCAAGATTTCCACTCTGAATCACCAAAGTTTTCACTAGATTTTTTAGAAAGATTATGTACACTACAATCCACTGAATTTAGTTTTTTGCATCTTTAGGATTACAGGATTTACAATCAGGATAGCGTACACCTTTATTACCACATTTAAAACAGATAGGGAAGTGTGGCCGTTTGCATTCTTTCAAAGAGTGTGTATCAGTGCGACACCTAGGAGAGTACTTACGCGAGTTACTAGCAGTGTTGACATTTTTTGTACTGTTTGCTGTCGCTTGTACAGCATTAGTAGTAGTAGGCTTTTCCTCTGTAGTTTTAGATTTGTTGTAGTTGTAAGAGCTCGAGTAGCTAGGATATTTGTTTTGATTATAGTAGTTTTTCTGTTTTTCATTTGAATTTGTATTTTGGTAGTTTTTATTTGTGTAGTAGATATTATTTTTATGATATTTAGTGTAGGCAAATTCTGGGGCTAGAGTCTCAGAAGTCACCCTAGGCGGTTCATGAAACAAGGATAAGCGTGACTGAATGTCCTCATAGTTTGTGCAAAGGGTTTTTAATGTCTTTAGGTCCTTGATCTCAGGTGAAGCGGCTAGGGTGCTGGCATAACATGGCCGGATGTTATGTAAGATAATTTCGAGTTTTTCTTCCTCAGACAACGGTTTAACCAATCGCGAAAACATGCCATGCATAATAGACAAGTAAATAGAAATGTTTTCTTGTTCCCCTTGCGTAC
Organism: Cydia splendana; assembly: GCF_910591565.1. Taxonomy (NCBI): domain Eukaryota; kingdom Metazoa; phylum Arthropoda; class Insecta; order Lepidoptera; family Tortricidae; genus Cydia; species Cydia splendana. The sequence goes on from NC_085970.1 coordinate 4,999,453, forward strand.
GATATTTTATTTCATTAGTCAGGCGATAGTCGTAATTCTTTGGACTAAAGTCTTTTTTTAATAGGACGACGACATTGTCCCAGCTTTGAAAACTTTCTTTATTGCAACGGAACCAATGTAATGCGTCATCAGTGAAAATCTCGTAGGCAAACTTCAATACACGATCCTTTGATATATTCCTAACCTCTACGAATTCTTCAACTCTTTGAATGAAAGAAAAAACGCAGGCTTTTCCAGAGTACTTTAGTTTTGCCAAGTCAGAAGTCAGGTTACGATCACAGTGGAGTACCGCCGTAGCTTCAGGTTCCAAAACTGAGACTGCATTTGCATTTGAGGTTGATGCCGGCCTCAACGTCGTAATTTCTTTGTATTGGTTGTTAAAGGTAGTGCAATAATTTTTGTGCTGGTCAACTAACGTGGCACTAACGTTTGAGATACGCCTTAATCTGTGATATATGTGGTGTAGTAGATTTTCGGTACGCAAGAACAGGGTCTTATCAAATTTAGATTTGAGGGATGCTAGCATCGTTTGGGATTTTGTTAGACTGTCTTTAACAGCATCAAGGTCAACCGCAGGCTCTAAATGTGATTCCAAAATGTCCTCAGGAGGTATGGCCAATTTTACTATCTGGCTTCGGAGGTCCTGCACCGAACCAGTTGAACCACCTCTAAGGATCACCTCATATTCAAGCTCAGCTTTTTGTAGTGACAAATATTTAATTGGGTACGACATGTTTAAATCTTAACGTAAAAAGTGTGTGTTTTGATTACAATTGATTAAAAAGCAGTTAGGTTTAGTTGCTAAGTAAGTAGAATGTGAGATACGATAGAATTTTAAAATTATTTTAAATCGGAATAAGTGAAGTGTAGTGTTTTTTTTTTTTTTTTTAAACAAGAATTTTGCTATAACTATATGAAGTGAGAAACTGACAACCACGTACCAAACAACTGCTCAAATCAGACTTAAAAACTAGATGAATTACAAGTGCTAATATTAGAAAGCCACCAACACCAATGAAAACCAAGAGGAGAAAAAGGCCAAGGACTTGCTTCAATAATGCACAGCTCATAAATAACCCAGTATGGGCGCCAATGTGACGTTTAGCGTCGCATGAAGTAGGTAGATTGCAAAATGAGACGAAAGAAAACTAACCAGAGTAAATTTTACGAAATATAATTTTAAAAAAATAAAAAAAAACTAAAGGAAAGACAAGGTCGTGGATCTTTTCTGAGCTGGCAATTAACAGTGGTGAAACGAGTCCTTGATAGGGGTCACTTCCCTGCACTACGTCGCAGAACGTCGAACTTGGAGGTGGCCGTCTTCAAAAAAAAGGGTTCCGGATCCAGCACGGGAACCTTCCGGAACGAAGCGGAGCATGCGAATTCAGGTTGGTAGGTTCCGACTCCAACCCCAGACTTGGTCCCTGGAATTCCGGTAAAAATGGCCATTTCAAGAAAAGTCCAATTTTGTACAAGTGACTGCGACATCCGGATTTTAGGCCAAATTAATGCGCTAATGAGAAAGTAGGCTGGTGTAGTGAACCCCAAAGAATTAAAAGGTGATCAATGATGTGGCAGTCACAAGTAGAATCATCATTTTAAATTTAAAACAAAGAAGAAAGTGAAGTTAAATTTACTAAATGTACTTCTACAACTAAAAGCTTTATTAATGCATGTCAACTACAATTTGGCATGTAATTTTATACATTTAAATTAGAATTAAGCCTAACTTTGATTATAATCTACAAGATTTTTATAAAGTGGGTAGACTCATATTTCCAGAAGGTTCGAGAAGCTTGTTATTTCCAGCGTTATTTTTATAGGAAAATTACAGTTAATAAGCAGATAGTGATAGCCAAATGTACCCAGAAAGAACTAAATGAAAATGTGATGGCAAGAAGAAAATGATTCCTTAATTTACTACTATGAAAGTTACCTTTCTCTTAAAACTACAAAATATTCAAAACACTCACCCTATTTGGGGAAATACTGGAACTTAACACATTTAATATTAGAATAAATTTTACACCATATTAAAAATTTGTCACATCATGACTGTAAAATTGTATCTTTGAATTTAGTCGATTTGACCTCTCGCTGTCAAAGCCGTGGTAGCAATGTCTCGGACGCGTATGTGTCTCATTAGCTGGCCGGTTCACATCGCTTATCGCGAGCCGGGTGACGTAGTCCTTTGTATTCGCATCTAGTTTTACCTAATAGCAAATGCAGTCGTCAATTCTGTTTGTTCGTAGATTTATTTTGTATATATTAGTTTTCAAGGTTTTTGTGTATATTTTTTTAGATAATAAGTATGAAATGTGTATTATAGTAGTTTATAGTTATATTTAGGTTTAAGTTTATTTCTTATTTTGTAGAATTTTAATTGGAAATAACGGTAAACCGTTACAATATAGGAAACAAAATAAATTGACAACATTATTTTTTTACCTGGTGGTGTAAGAACGGACGGGCCTATTAAGTTCGGCCCTATTGAGTAATTCGGGCTATCATATCCGACCAAATTTTTATTTTTTTGCATTTTTTCCGTCCGATCTTACACCATGCGCTCAATATTCAAGAAATTATGGTTGTCAAACTTGAGATGTGGGGTCCCAACCCATGTAGGGTCAATGAACCATGTGGGTTCATTGACACCATAAGCGTGGTAGGTTGAAAAAAGGTGATAAAAGAGGATTTAAGGCTAAATTAATATGAAATTGGAGGAATGAATACGACCATTTTTAATCAGTCTGCGTTTTTATTATTTATAAACATATTTGATTAAGTATAAGAGATCATTTAAGTATGTGGTGTTACTTAGTTAAGTGTAGAGATCAATACAAGATGATTTGGGAGCTTTAGGCCTACTGTCCACGGAAGCGTAGCTGCATAGACGCGTATTCGTCATTGTACGCTTGGTGTACGCTTGCTTGCAGCCTACATACAAAACCGCACAACTCTGTCCACGAAGCGGCAACGTCGCGTCAGCGACGCTGCATGCAAGCTTCATGCCGCCGGGCGTACCGCCTGCTATACGCCGGGCTGCATCGCACGGAACAGCACGTTGAGTATTTGTGAGAAAAAATGGCGGGAACGGCTGCAAAGTTTGTGCAAATAGTGGAAAAATATCCGTGTCTGTACAATAATAACCTTTGAATTACGTTGTCATCTGCTGATAGTTTTCTTGCAGCTACGAAGTCTACAATGTATGTTTCTTTCTATATATGGATGTATCCAATATAAACGGCGTCATCGCCGACTTCGAAGATAATAATAGGCCAAAATAAGTCTTCATCACTGGACGACATCATCACGAATAGAAGTAAATGCAGGCTACGGTATGCTTACGCTACGCTTCGTGGACAATGTCAGTACGCCGGGCTGCATGAACGCTGCACGGCGATGCGTGCAGCGTCTATGCAGCTACGCCTCGTGGACAGTAGGCCTTATAGTGATTTAATATCTATTAATCACATTTACCTAATACCTAATTTAATTAGAAAAAGTGGTGACACGAATAAAGTTTGAGCATCCCTGAGAATTTAAGATCGGATAATTAGCATCCGATCTTTTACCACTTCGGGTTAGACCGGATCTCGGCCTACAGGCATCGTATCAAAATTCCAAATATACAGATTTGTCACAAATTTAATAAAAATAACATGCAATCTGTAAAAGAAACAAATAACGTTTCAACTTGCCAGTTATTCAAGAAAAACTGGCGGAGGGTATTTCCGGACACAAAATAATATCTCATTTTTTGGACGTTTGCACATATCTCGAGACTTGTTAGTCGGAGCGACAAGTGGGGCCTGGGGGGTGCAGAACAAAATAGCGCATTGCAACACCTTGCTAGCATTTAGAAAAAGCCCCGCAAAAGGCGGAAATTTGAATCATACGATCTTACCCGGTGTCCGATCTTAGTCGAACTCACCTTACAATCAAAGAAACAAAGACAAGTGGATGAGCGTTCCATACAAATATGCTGATGAGTAGATGGCGCCGACGAATGCCGTTACATATTTTTAGAGCGGATGTGTCAAGATTATTAAAGCGGCTGTAGGGACTCATATTCCAGTACGCGTGTACTGTGATATGAGCTGACTAGGCAAAGCCCGCGGGTACGGTACGGGCCCCGCTAGAAGCAGTCTCACCTTAACCACTGATCGTACAACATGAATGTGAATTCTTAATTGTATGTATTTAATTGTGTAGTATATTGGAGTCAGTAACATCAGTGCTTATTATTTACCCGCACCAGTGATATATAGGGTACACATATAAACCCTAAAGTGGTGACCCGACAATTGGACAATAATAGTAGCGTGAGTTATTTAAAAATAGACTTTTAAAATAAAAATTAAGGTTGTGGTTCACAATGACAGTGAAAAATGGTTGACAAAACAGAAGAACTGTCGAAGAACCTGCAAATTCAGGACATAGTGGTGCCACAATCCGCCGACGTCGAATGCCAGAATTCCCAGACTTCTGGATTGATCAGCCACGGGTGTGGTTTATCCGGACAGAGGCTGTCCTAACACCACAGCGGATAGGCGACGATACAAAATTTGATATGGTGGTGTCCAAGCTGCCGAAGGAGGTTATACTTCGGTTAACAGACTTCCTAACAAACCCGCCCACCACTAACAAGTATCAAGAGCTAAAGAATAAGCTGTTGAAAATGTTGGAAGACTGGAAGAATAGGCAAGTAGAAAAGGTCCTCGGGGAAATGGATCTGGGCGATCAGAAGAATATATTGAAGGATACATCGATGACATTCATGTTTACCTGATGACTGTAATGTGGGATGATATAAATGAAGAATTGGAAGGGATGGTGGGAAATGCATTAATTAATTATAAAGATTGGATTGTGTTGTTGGGGTGTGTTGAAGCGGAAGTGTTTTCACGTGTGATGTTTACTTTAAAATCATTTAATTACCTACTAAATGTAATATTTGTGTGATTGGGGCAAACATCATGGCATCACTAATGATGATGCTGATGAACATTGAGGTAATTTTTTTTCAATGTCATTACTGATGCTGCCTTTTCGAGTGTACATTTTAATTGTAATCATTTATATTCCTTTTCTCTCTCTTATATAATAAATCTTTTATACATAAAGTCTGGCTAATGAAAGTTGAACCCAGTATTTTTTTAAACAGCCACACTGGGAATATGTCATCACTATGTCAACTGTCAGTGTGACTTGTCACTTCAACGATTTTCCGTGAAAGTTATCGGCGTAATCTATAACGAATAATGAATAAAACTATAAACAGTAGTGCACGGCGGCTTTTATTTACTATGCTTAGTAAATACACGCAAAGAAAAGAAGAAAGTGAGCGTTTGTTTACCCAGAAAATGGAATGTTTACAAGTTATAACCAACTTTGTAGGTTAGTATAGAAAAAATACTTTGATACTTTTTTGCACATAATGTGAATATGATTGGAAGCAATGGTATTAATTAGCTTATATTATTATTGTCACAGAACGGTTAGCTGCAGATCAAGAAGATATTCGAGAAGTTGCTGAAAATATTAACCAACTGAAAAAAATTGTGGAGACGGAAAAGTTGACTCAAAACAAGTATTGGGAAAATATTCCTACCCTGACTGGTAAGTGATCTACTCAGATTGTTATTTTACGTTACTTGGAAACAAATTAGTTTTTATCATTGTATTTTGTTAAAGTGTAGGTATTAAAGGTTGGTACTAACTGTACTGAGTGATTTTGGTGATAATATATGTACATACTTAAATATACTCACAAATGAATACTTAGACACATGGCAAACATCCATAATGCAAAAATAAATATGTATTCATGTTCATCACACAAATAAATCTCTTGACTGGGATAAAAATCCAGAACCACCAGTTTTATAATCAATGAAAGAGTATATTATTTTTACACTAATTTTGGAATTGAAGCACCAGATTTCTGGATAGAAATCCAGAACCACCAGTTTTATAATCAATGAAAGAGTATATTATTTCTACACTAATTTTGGAATTGGAGCACCTTAATTCAGTTAGGTACTTTTTCTTCCAGATGTCAGTATATCAAACCTGAAAATAATCAACAAGGAAGGCCAACAAAACGACAGTGTCTTTAATATTCCGGGCAAGAAGCGACCTCATCAGGCTACCATATCAAATTTGGATGACTTCGACCTTCAGGCCGTCCGGAATAAAGTTAATGAATTTTATGTTGTCAAAAACAAGTTCCAACTCTTAGGACCCTTTTGGCCAATTTAAAAGAAAATATAGGTTTTGCTGGCTGTAGAGAAACTCTACGCCAAATCCTTAAACAATGGATTTGAAGTCAAACAAAATAAAAATGAACGTCCAGTTTTGAATGAACGTTATGATATTGCACTCGACAGATGTATTTGAGACAGATTGCTGCAAAACGTGCAGAACACAAACAAATCGTATACCTTGATGAAACATATTTACATCAAAATTACAAGCCCAAAAATCATGGCAGGGACCATCACCATCCGGTCTAACAGAATAGATTTCCTCGGGGAAAAGAATAATAATTGTCGATGCTGGTTCAGAAAATGGTTTCGTTCCCAATACCCTATTGACCTTAGTACAAAATCTATGAAAGCAGATTACCACCATGACATGAACTCGACAAATTTTAATAACTGGTTGCAGCAAAAATTTGTGCCTAATTTAGTAGAACCTTCTGTAATTGTGTTTGACAATGCCAGTTACCACACTGTTCAAACAAACAAGCTGCCTAACACCAACACAAGCAAGGCAGACATACAAGCTTGGCTCCGTGCCAATTCTGTGCCGTTTGATGAAAGATTATACAGAGAAGCACTTTTGCTTTTAGTTGACAAGCACAAACCAAAGCCAATTTATGAGGCAGAGGAAATTCTCGCAGCTCATGGTCATGAGGTTCTGAGACTCCCGCCTTATCACTGCGATCTGAATCCAATAGAGCTCATTTGGAGTACCTACGTTAAAGCGAAAAGTAGGTAGTCAAAATATAGGAAAATCACCAACTGAATTGGAGCAACTTATAAAAGAATCCTGTGATAGTATCACTTTAGCTGAGTGGAAGAAAATTACCGAATATGTTATTCATGTAGAAAAGAAATATAAAGAAAAGGATGGAATCACTGACCAAATGGAAAGTTTCATCATTAGTGTGCGTGATGGCGAGACTTCTAGTTCTGATGAATCCTTAGGAGTGGTATCAGGTACAGAGTATTTGGAAACAGATTTTGATTACTCTGAGTAATGTTGCTGTGGTGTTGAAAAATAAATAAATGACAATAATAACCACATAAACTTATTTTATTTATGTCCCCTATTCAACGACGAGGTTTGGCTATATTTTTGAAATAAATTAAGGCCCTGCTTCACATGTATGTTTTACTTATATAAATTAGGACGAAGCTATTCGTTAGAACGAGATAGTGATATTCATCTTTTATACTAACAAATATCTATGTTATTTTATTACGTAATTATTACGTAAGCAAAACTTACAAGGGTAAGAAGTCCGGAAAAAATATTAAGTACTGAAAATAATGAAATAGTAAAAAGTATCAAGATTATGCAATCTTTGTAATCAAAGTGTTGCCTGCTACAGATTTTTTGAAATTACCGCGGTTTTGCAGGTTCAACTTTCACTAGCCAGACTCTAGATAAAACTGCACCGACTCCAGTGGCGCCCTCATAGTGTATCAGTAAACTGCCTTAAAAGTGAACAAAAAAGCCTAAACATATAATCACTTGAAGAACGGATAATAAAAACAATCGAAATAGATAATAAAATTTGAAAATCTTAACTATTTTAGTTTTTGCACTGGTACCGGTTAAACTGTTTAATATTTTTGTTCACTTTCAACTTGTCTAATAATAACTATATGAATCTTTTGGACGAACGTGGTAGTGATGCTAATTTACAATATTGGATTAAGCCTAAAAATTTGTTCGTAAAACAACCCTACCCTATTTTGGATTGCTACCAAAAGAAATCTCATTTTGATGGGAATAAGATGCAAACTATAGTTGTTTAGGAACAACTGTTTTGGAACAGGGGTATTTAACTCTGCCCCGTAGATTTAACGATTTATAGGATGATGCTGTCCAAGAGTTGAAGAAGGGGCGGGGCATATGTCTGTTGTATGTATGGGTCCGAAAAATAAGACATGGCTATTCGAGTTTTGCAGTGAGAAGTAATATGTAAGTAATTTGTCTTTTTTCTTTTTACAGATTGCTCGAGTTACCATAATAATATTAATATTGTTTTTGTGTGTTTAATTTCTTTGAAATAAACTTTTCTTTGAGCCAAGATGGCAGAATTTAATCGAGGCAATCCTCGAGCAGGCCTATGGAACTCGCCGCGCGAGCTCGGATTAATACCTACGAATCCGCTCGCGTTCACGGTAGACAAGCAAGCCAGTTGGTTGCCACACGCGCTAACGTACGCACGCGCGCTCGAATATCCCTGTGAGATCATTCATACGAAGGAAATGTCATCGCAACGAAAAAAAAAATTACACAGCTTGTAGTGTTTATGGCTGCAAAAATACTAAATCAAATAATAAATTATCGTTTTTTGCTCTTCCGACAAATGAGGAAAAGTAAGTAAACCTACCGTTATTTTTACGATAGTTAAAAGCTACGAAATTTCTTTAAAGATGTTATGTTTCTAATGACACATATTTTATAGTTATATACTTGCCTATCTAAGTATCTATTTGAAACAAGTAGGTAGCTAACTTTTAAGTTCTTTTGGTACTGTCATGTTTATTTTAACGAAAGTAGGTACTTACTGCTATTTCAATGTAGGTATTAAGTACTAAACTATGCCCTGTTTGTCTTATAATACCTGTATTGATGTTTTCTCTATTATGTAACGTAAATCTCTAACAGGTTTTAAACTACACGAAGTTTTAAAACTAATTCTTGCTGGGATCAAGCGCGCGGTTAATAAAACGGCGTAAACACTGCGGTTACTGCAGGGACATATGACCTTTTAAAATGAGTATTTCGCAAACACTATCGCATAAACGGAATATTAGGTACCTATTATAATTTAAGATTTAGCTTTCCTTTTATTTCACTCCGCTGTTTAAGTAGGTATTTATTTATCATTTCTAAGCGTCAGCAACCCTAGCGTTGTGCCGGTGCGCGCGGTGCGGGGAGCGGCGATCTGAAGGTCACTCCATTGTATTATTGCGTATAGGTATCAAAACGGTAGGTATTTGCGTTTTCTTTGAGAGATAAGTATCTGTTCGTAAGAACTATTATATAATCTGTGCCTCGAGGGGGATACAGCTCCCGCGGTTTTCGTGGTCGACCTATCTCCGATAGAGATCTTAGATCTCAACGCCGTGCCTATGAGCACAGGAATGAACGCGAGCAGCGCGCGAATTGGGCCTTTGAGCCTGAACCTTTCCAGCCTGGACCAAGTAATTTCAAGCCCCACCAGACTGAGAGATCGTCAGCTTGGAAAACCAGCCAGACGAACAAGAAAGAATCAAAACGTGAAGAGAAGAAGTCCCAGTATAAAGCGACGGAGGAAACCCCCGCTACTTATGAACCTCTCTTCGATTTGGGGCCCCATACTGCCGGAATTCCGGTAAGAGAGATTTATTCTCAGAACTTCGAGTTCTCAGGTTTTTTAGACCTGAATGAAAGAGTGTATAATCGGTTACGAGGTATTGATCCGCGTCTAGACCGCACGTTACCGTATTGTATGTTTCTACACTACAATGTATCTGTCCTGAATGCAGTAATGATTGATGCCACCATAGCCGAGCGCAATATATGTTCCCATTGGAATGTAATATACTTACCAGGACCAATACATGAATATCTCTGTGAGATTGGAAATATCACTACTCACGAAGGCGATGAAGTAAAATTTAATTTGCCTGATGTTGCTGTTCCGGGTGTGGGTGCCAATAGAGGAAATTTCGCCCCATCAATGCCGCAAATTATAATGCGTATGAGTGCTACATTGCACCATATGTAACGGCCCAACGACTAATAGCTACCAGGGACCGTGTAGAAGATCGGAATATTGAAGCAATCACCGGAGGCCTGATACCTAATGAAAACCTCCTAGGATATGGACCCATTGATGACATCCAGGGTGAGGGTATTGCCCGACTTCAAGGTTTGATCTTTCCCCAGACTGACAATTTAACTGGGAGATTGCAGTACTGTTCAGAACTAATGCTGCGAGTAAATACCATTCTTAAAGAACTGAAAGATCGGTTTAAAATGATAGATATCGGAACTGATGACGATAAGCTTAGGAATTATATTACGCCTAAACCTATCTCAGGGAATTTACTGTTTGTTCATGCAGACCACGACGATGAGGTCCGGTTATCCCTTAATCAAGTAAAAATTTCCAGTTTTCCGCATATAGTAGCAGTTCATGCGGACAAGCTAACTTCAACGTTTTTCACCGACGCAGGACAAACCGCGTACGAGGAACATGCTGTTTAACAGAGTTGAATCAACAACCGGCCGGATGGTTGCAGACCATCAATAATAATTTTACAATGCAAGGACTTTTTAACTTGGCTATGATATCCAGCCTTGGGAAGAGCGATCATGTCTTCTAAAAGCTTACCGACAAATGAGGGGGACCCTCAGCCCCCTCCGTCTAACCGATCAGCGACGAAGGAAAAGAGAAAGTTTCACCAGAAACAACGCGCGGAGGCGCACCGTGAAGTGCAGGGTGCAACAATTTGCGGGCGAACGCAGAAGCGGAAGGATAGTATAGGCTTGTAAGTATTATAAATTGTAACTATTTTGGAGTAAATAAATTGAATTTTATGCAAGGAGTGTTTCACCCTACAATTGGCCAGGATCTTCCTCACTTACGATTCGAGAAGTATATAAAAAAAACACAACAGGGCAGCTTGTGGCGAGCTGTTGGGGAGTAACGACCCCACGGACCCGAGTGCTCCCGAGAGTCGGTCAGGGTCTCCGTCTCCGGCGTGTCTTCGTCGGTCGGAGTGGACCCCAAGGGGACACGCAGGACTCTCAGCTCTGGCTTGCCTTCATTGGCCGTCCAGAGAGGAGTCGCTAGAGCTATATGCTCCAGGGGTGGAAGTGAAACATGCATAAGACGCGAGTTGGCACAGAGGCTGGTAACAGCCACTAGGTAGAAAGCGGCGCACACCTCTCGACACCCCTGAGCCGCTCACACCGGTGTTGCTCCTGGTCCTCTTTACGACGGCAGTTTCAGGGGCCCATCTAGTCAGCGGCGAGTCACCGCCTGCCTCGATGACGGTGTTAATATTGTTATGGCAGGTGTCCGGACCTCTTTTACAATAGCCCAGTCTCATTGTCCACCCAAACATCAATCCATAGACCGGTATACTGTTCCCTTTTTCTACAATAGTCCCAATGCCTGCTGCGATCGGTTCATGGGTGTCTATTGTTGCGCCTGTGAACAGGTTCCAGCAGGCGTTCTACATGACATAAAAGCTCTCCAAAGGGCCTCTACGTGTTGGATCTATATCCCCACGCAAGCCTATCAAAAGACCGGGATTTATAGGCCCGTGAAATCTAAGGAGATACAAATATTAATAATATATATTAATATATTTTAAAAAAAGGATTCTTCCCCATCTAATTATAAATGTAAGATTTTTTCTTTATATTTATATATTTTAAATAGTATGAACCTAAAACATTAAAATTTCTGTTTAGTTTTTAACCTTGACCTCAGCATTTGTTTTTACGTTTTGGAAAGTATAGCGAAATAGAAAATAATAATATTATAGTTTATTTTATTTCCCTCCAACAGTTAACGAGGGTACCACCAACAACGGCAGCAGCAGCAGCAGCAGCAATGAAAGTAGCTCTCAGAGCCGCCTCATCATCTCTTCAGAGCAACAGCATCCACAATCAGCAGATCAACACCTCTAGCACTCGTCATGACATCCACCAGTTCGCAAGAAACGGACGAGAACAAGGAAAATCTTAACCCACTCTACTGTATTGAAGATGCTTATGAGAGTGACACCCCCGCAAAGGAGGTCATGCAATCAAAGAAACAAAGACTAGTAGGATATATGCGTTCCATACAAATATGCTGATGAGTAGATGGCGCCACCGAATGCCGTTACATATTTTTAGAGCGGATGTATCAAGATTATTAAAGAGGCTATATATTGAAGGATAGCTCGATGACATTCATGTTTACTTGATGACTGTAATGTGGGATGATATAAATGAAGAATGGGAAGGGATGATGGGAAATGCATTTATTAATTAAAAAGAATTGATTGTGTTGTTGGGGTGTGTTGAAGCGGAAGTGTTTTCACGTGTGATGTTTACTTTAAATCATTTAATTACCTACTAAATGTAATATTTTGTGTGATTGGAGCAAACATCATAGCATCACCTGATCATGTTGATGAACATTGAGGTATTTTTTTTTCAATGTTATTGCTGATGCTGCCTTTGCGAGTGTACATTTTAATTGAATAAAATTATATTCTCTTTCTTTCTCTTATATAATAAATATTTTATATACAGAACTAAAAATAGGGGTATGGTATATTTAATATAACCAAATGAATTCACAAGGTGTTAGTTTGTTTATTTAAATAAATTGTTAAACAATATTCTCTTTAGCTATCCAACTTTTTTCATTAAGCCAAGCCATTTTACATACACTTTATTCCCGCGTCGTCTCACAAAATTTTCCACTAGATAAATATCACTATGTTTAGTTTTCTGCAATTCTTGCTCATAAAACTATACAGAAATAGGTTGATGATGGGCATCTTCAAGTAAATACGTCATAGGGTTAGTGTTTTGCACTTTGATTACTTTAAATATTTCCGTAGTCCAGCGAAAATTGATTTATATTTACTTACTAATTCTCACGGAGTCATAGACCTTAAACTTGGCACGTGGTTTGATTTTAATATTATTGTAAACATTATGTAACAACTGATAAAGAGTTATTTTTAGTCACGCTTGCTGGCGCCATGCCGATAATAATTAGCCTCTCCACTATGGAAGCTTTCATAACGCTAAATGTAGAGTAGTGATTAATATTATGTTGCGTCATAAGCGATTGAAACTTGACATTGAAAAATTCATTTCCGTCATCGGATCGAATATTTTTAGGATTTCTCTCGTTTCTGCTTAAAATCTTGCGCATTGCCTTTGTAACGTCTTCAGCGCTCTTGGATTTAAGCGGTTGCAATCAAGCATATTTCGAGAAGGTATCAATACACACTAAAATGTATTTGTAGTTGTTATTAGCTTTCGAGTACTTTTGCATATCGATCAAGTCAATTTGCCATGTATCATCGAGCCCTCTCTGAATGAAACGGCGACGTGGAAATGTTTGGCAGTGCAGTTAAAGAAATCTAAACTTGTCCACGGAGTTTTGAAAAGCCCTCCAAAACCTGGAAGAGGATCCGAAACTTGAAACGGTAATCAACAGGATTCGAGACACTGAGATCGTGGAGGCCAACATGGCCACACTCAATCCCAATCAAGTACAAGCCCCCGAAGTACATTATGTAAACAAGAGAATGAGTGTAAAGAAACCTAAAAAACAAGCCGAACAGATTGCTGCAGAAAGTGCGGACGTTCTCCAAAACACAAATTTGCAGACTGCGAAGCTACAAACTCCATTCCTTTTCCTTTAAAGCAAGAGTTAAAATTCCATCGAGATGTGTACCACGAAAAAATATTACACATTTAGACTTAGCCCTTCTTTGCAACCAAGAAATAGAGATTTCGTTTCGGAGGAGATTGTTGAGGTTATTATGTTATCTATGGTAGTTGCCACCACAAATCCAATATTACAGATTTGAAATTTGAATCTCAGCGTAACTTGTTAGTACCTAAAGTTGTTAATACAACCTGTATTCGAAGACAACCCAAATGCAGTGATAGCACATAAAGACTTCTTACAATGGTCTTCAGAAATACAAAAGATTTTCAACAAAGAGTCGGCAGCTTCATATTATACACCGTACGTTGCACTTGGTTACACCGAAAAAATATTTTTCTACAATACTACCAGAACGTAGTTAAAAAAATAGTTA